>NC_143523.1:48771049-48929382 GCF_031878675.1 Megascapheus bottae
TCAGGGGAGGGAGGGAGGGAGGGAGGAAGAAGACGAGAATCCATACCAGAGACACTTGTGCACTGGGTGCCCATCCACAGGTCCGAGGAATTGTCTGCAGTGCCACATGGAATGATGAAGCCCACAAGTGTCACAAGTTGCCACCTTGGATTCAAAAGCTTGGAGCTGGCTTTCAAGGAGACTTAAAAGGAGGGAGAGAAGCCAGGCACTAATGACTCATGCCTGTAACTGTAGCTACTTGGGAAGCTGAAAATGGGAAGATTGCAGTTCAAGGCCAGATGAGGAAAGTAAAAGTAGTTCACAAAGCCCTTTCTTAACCCAAAGCTGGGCAGAATGGTGCATGCCTGTGGTTCTAGGCTATGTGAGAGACTGAGATGGGGGTGTAGAGGGAGGCTACAGTTTCAAGTCAGCCTGTGAGACTCCATCTGAAGGGAATGTGGACGGGATTGTGCACCTGTGGTCCCAGCAATGATGGGAAGCCGAAAGCAGGCAGATCACCATCCAGGCACATGTGTGGGTAAGGGGGTACTATCTCAAAAATAACTAAGAAAAACCAGGAGGATACATGTGTCTCCACAACAGAGCACCTGCTTAGTAAGAAAAACACCTTGAGTTCAAATCCCAGTACCACTGAAGAAGAATAGGAAGGAAGAGATAATGGAGAAGGAGGAAGGTAGCAGGGAAGAGAAAATACATTTCAAAACAACAACAACAACTAAAAGAAGTCAGAGGCAGTATCCTGATCTCAAGGTGACCTCTAGGCCAGACTGCAAAGGGTATCATGCTATAAAACCAGTGCCACTTCTATTTGACATGCGCCACCACCTCCTAAGGGCTCTTGGCCTTACATATTCATCTGTTAGGAAAAAAATCTTCCATTCCAGATGCTTCTCAGAGGCTTGCACTTTGTGCATGTGTCAGCTTTCATCTTAATTCATGGCTTACTGCCACACTGTTGGCAGGACAGAATTCACACCAAACGACTACATTTTAATCTACCTCTCTATCAACTGCATTTATTCATGACAGAAAGCCGTCATCTGCAATCAGCATGGCTGAGCAGCATTCAGCAGATGTGACACTAAGCAATTAGAAGGCCCCAAGGGTGCCTGGGTGCCAGTGGCCAGGGTTCCAGTCATTGCAATCTAGTTTTCAGTCAGTGAATCCGAGGACAGAATTCTGAAGCATGTGTGGAGGTGTGTGGACAGACAGCTCAGGAAGATCATCTTTTGTACCAGAAACTACCACCTGCCTGTAGGGAAAGCAAGTGCTATTGTCTGACCAGGGTCAAGGTGTGTACATACCTGTCCAGAGAGTTTTTTAACTATACTTTTGCATGTCAGAACCTAGTTTCTTAGTTTTTGGCTCAAGGTTGGCACTCGAGCCATACCTCTACATCCAGCCACTTGAGCCATACCTCAACATCTAGCTTTTTGGTGGAGATAAGGGTCTCACAGACATTTCTACCTAGACTGGCTTCAAAACGTGATCTTCAAATCTCTGCCTCTGAGTAGCTAAGATTACAGGCATGAGCCACCAGTGTCCAGCAACCTCTCCAGACTTTTCAGAGAAAGATGGGAAAGAAGGTCCATCAGCTTCAGAAAGCCTACCCCAAGAAGCAGAGACGCATGAGAGGAATCTTGCCCAGTTCTGCATTCTCCAACATCTTGAAGTTTAACCTTGTAGCCATCTCTACTGAAGTTATAAATATATATCCACAGAGCTGTGTTAGTGGAATAGAGAGAAAAGACAACCTGGACCATCAAGTTTAAACTTTTCTCCTCTTCCTAGGGCAGATCTTGGCAATGCAGTAAGAATGAATATTATATTCACTTGTTATAATTTACATGCTACAATCACTTATTTTATCTTCTAAACAACACCTTTCCATTGTGTTTGATGTTTTGTGGGGGTTTTTTCTCCAAAAGCACTCATTCCTTTAATTCATATAAATATTTAAATAGAACAAATCATTTGTGTAGATCTGCTTTGAGTCGTCATCATCTTATTCTGCTGCTCCTCCTTCTCCTCCTCCTCCTCCTCCTTCTCCTCCTCTTCCTCCTCCTCCTCCTTCTTCTCCTCCTTATCCTTCTCCTTCTTCATTTTGTATTCAAGATGGTCAGAACCAGAGGATTCTGGAGTCAAACTACCTGACTTCTAAATCTGTAGCTGTGTGACTGCAGACAAGCTAGTTGGCTTCTCTATGTCTCTTATGGGCTGGCATTATATCTTGGCAAAAGCCACTGTATACTTCAGATTGTGACTGTCTCTTGAAACGAGATCTTTAAAGATGGGTAAAGTTAAAATGAGTCCATTAAAGTGGGCTCTCATCCAAATGGACTGGTATCCTTATACAAGTATTCAGGACATAGGCATGTCTAGAAATACTATTTTGAAGGCAGACGCAGATTGGCAAGCCAAGGAAAGAGAGATACTTGGAGCCAATCCTCTGTCTCAGTTCTCAGGAGGAAGACATTGCAGCCTGCTCCTGGGTCTCAGACTTCAGCCTCTAGAGCTGCAAGAAAACCACTTCAGGCCCTAAGAGCTTCCCATCGGCAGTGCTGTGTTATACAGGCCCTGAAACCTCTCTCTCCTGTGGGAAGCATCACTCATAGAGGTGAGGGGTAGATATAGGGCAGTTGAAGTCCAAAATGCTTCTCACTTACTTCTAATAAGTGGCCTCCTCCCAACCAGGTCTTAGAGCAGGGATGTGTCTCAAACTCACTCTCCTGAGTTGGAAAGGAGGCTGGACCCTAGCAAAGGGCAGTGAGGTCTCTTGGCAGCCACGTCCTTTAAGATCCATATCCATTTCCACCCCTTTACTGCAGGATCCTTGAAGTTCTGGCCTCAGATTCCCTTGACTCCCTTCACCCATCCTGCGCATCCCCAGAGGGTTAATTCAGGGTCTTCAAAGGCCTACTGAGGACCCCTGCATCTCATAAGTTTAGTAAAGTTGGACAGCTTGAAGCCCATAGGGATGAGCAATTCATGGAACTTAGAAGTCACCCTTGTGCCAGGTATCAAGAGCTATGCCTAAAATCTTAGCTACCAGGAGTCTGAGACAGCTGAAAATCGTAGTTCAAAGCCAGTCCAGTCAGAAAAGTCCACAAGACTCTAATCTCCTATTAAGCAGAAAAAAAAAAAAAGCTTGTGGAAGTGGAGCTGTGTGTGGCTCTAATGGTAAAATGTCAGCTTTGAGCCAAAGAGCTAACAGGAATGAGCACCTAGACCTTAAATTCAAGTCCCATTACCAACATACCAAAAACAAATCAAGAAGAAGAAATCTCCTGTGTAACCCTCCAGTTACCCAAGGCAAATATGGCCTGGTGATAGCAGATTCAGACCTGTGTCTTGTTTAAGACATTTGTATTGAAAGGGTCCTAAAGATGACAGTCACTAAAAGAGGATGGGTTGGGCCCTAGAACATGTTCACTGGAAGCCCAAGGGGTATGTGAACTTACCAACAGCTATCTTTGTTGGCTTAGAAACCAACAAGGCACCAGGGCAAAGGTTAGCCAAACCGCATATCCTCAGCAGAGTACTACCTTAGGATGGGTTTAGTGTTATGCTTCTGCCAGACTTGTATGACACTGATGACTGCAACTGAGGTCACTCAGAATCCAGAAAACAAATCCACTCCATCCTGATTCACATAATTTGTTAATGCATTTTCCCAATGATGGTGATGAAGAATAGCAATTCACAAGAACAGGCCACAGAAGCCAGGAAATAGCTGTGAGTACTTGACTGTCAACCACTGCCCTAAGGAAAAAGCTATCCAAGGATACAGATTTTTCTTTATTCCTTTCTTTTTTTTATTTTTAATCAGCTAACAGCAGATGAAGACCTAAGAAGCTACCAAGATTGTGTTAATCCTTCAGCAGTGATAAGCAGGAGACAAGGTCAGGTGCCTGCTCCCACTTCTGGCTTCCTGTCCCCTGGGCTTTTGGAGAGGTGTGTGATTTAGAGTGGAGGCAGAAACTCCAGTAAACTCTGCACCACTGCTCAGCACTAAAGGGAGCCAGGAGAAAGAAGCAGGTGAATTCTCCCTTGCCCATGCCAACTCTGGAGAAAGCACTCAGCAAGGAAAAGATCCTCCTTTGCCTTGTCCATGACTACAGCTTGCCTTACTATGTCAGGGTCATAGGGAGGATCAAGACAGACCTAGATGTGGTACTCATGCTACTAATAGTCCAGCAGTCATCATGATGGCGCAGAACCGGGCACTGCAGCTGCTCACAGGTAAGGCTCGGTGGCCCAATGGGAAGAAGTGCTGGACAGAGCTTTACACCAGAACCACAAACCAAAGGCCACCATATGCCCTGAATACCAGAGCTGTGGAAGGACTCCATTCCCACACAGGGACTCTGTACAGGGAGTCTCCTCCAGCTTGGTGCCAGCTCTCTTTAGAGAAGAAAAAGAAAAAAGAAAAACCTACTTTGTGAGTATTATTTTTAGCCCCAATACAGGTTGAAGAGTAGAAAGAAGCCACTCCAGTCTAAGCTGATCATACTAAACAAGCCATCTCATCATCCTGAAAAGCCAGTCTGCATGATCTGACACCCTGTTGGGATCCAACTTATGGAATTTTCATTTTATTTGAAGCAACTGTATTCCTCTAAAAGAATCACCCAAAGCTACTTTCTGAGAAGCACAATTTCTGCACATTTATTTTTCTTATAGCTTGGATTCTCTTATATTGTTCTCTGAGGTCATCTAAGCATATCTCAGCTGGCTGAGGAGGGAGGGTAACTGTGGTGGAGAAGGGGGTAAGGGAGAGCTCTCTCTGTTCCAGAGAAGCACTTCTAGTTTGTCCACTGACATACAATGCAACACACACACACACACACACACACACCCTACTAGGGGATTTATTCCACAGTTTTGACAAAGTAGAAGGAAGGAAAGAAGGGAGAGAGACAGGGAGGGAACGGTATTGCAAAAACAAGCATATTTAGTTCCCCTACACATTACTTGGTTCCATGGATGTGGACAGCTCTGTGAAAATATAACTCCCCAACAGCAAATGGTGCCTGAAAAGTAAGTCAAAAGTTAATGTGTGTAATCATCCATGGTCATAAAGGAAATGCAAATAAAAATAACCCTAAGATACCACCTTACCCCCCCAATTAGAATGGCCAAGATTTTGAACTCAGACAATGACAGATGCTGGCAGGGTTGTGGAGAAAAAGAAACCCTATTGCACTGCTGGTGGGATTGTAAGCAGGTTCACTCTGGAAAGCAGTGTGGAGGTTTCTTTAAGAACTAAAAATAGACCTTCTCTACTACTGCGCCATACCACTCCTGGGCATCTATCCTGAACATCATAACCCAAGATATGATAAAGACACCTGCTCAGCTATGTTCAAATCTGCACTATTCACAATAGCCAGGTGATGGAAACAATCCAGATGCCCTGTTGTAGAAGAATGGATACAGAAAATGTGGTGTATATATATACAATGTAATTCTACATAGCCAACAGACAAAATAAAATAATGGCATTCACAGGGAAGTGGATGAATCTAGAGTGAATCATGTTGAGTGAGACAAGTCAAGATCAAAGGAACAAAAGGCACACGGTATCCTTAATATTTGGCTATTAGATTCAAACAGTACAAGATCAATATTTGCGTACCCAATGCTATGGACATGGTATTGGAAATATAAACACAACTATACGGACATAAAAATTTATGACTCTATAATGTTTTATTACATAGATTAATATGTATTTATGACATACAAACCCTCAGCCTAGTTTTAATTATGTTCTAAAATCTGAGTGCCAGTGATTGTATATAGAGATTCCCTTCGTGAATACTTGTTTTTTAAACACGTCATTTGAAATATGATGTGAAAATCAATGTTAATAAATTGTATAATAAAAAAAAGTTAATGTGTCTAGCTGGGTGCAGTGGCTCATGCCTATAACCCTAGCTACTCAGGAGGCTGAAATCTGAGGACTGCGATTCAAAGCCAGCCTGGGCACTAAAGACCGTGAGAATGTTATATCCAATTAATCACTAGAAAAGGGAAAGTGGGGCTGTGGCTCAAGGGGTAGAGCAGTAGCCTTGAGCTGAAGAGCTCAGGGACAGCACCCAGGCCCAGAGTTCAAGCCCCATGACCCACAAAAAAAAGTTAATGTGTCTACTGGGTCTGGTGGCTCACAACTATAATCTTGGCTACTCAGGAGTCTGAGATCTGAGTATTGCTGTTCAAAAGCCAGCTCAAGCAGAAACATCGGAGAGACTTCTCTCTCCAATGAACCACCAAAAAGAGACAGAAATGGAGCTGTGGCTCAAGGGGCAGAGTACCATCCTTGAGTGAAAAGCTAAAGGACAGCACACAGACTCTGAGTTCAAGCTCCAAAACTTGCATACCCATGCACACACACAAAAGTTAATGTGCACAATTGAAGTGATGGAGGAATAGTTTGGGATCTGCTGAAAAGCAGCATGTCCATAGTGAAAGTTGGGTGGTGCTAAGGAGAAAAATGAATCAAGCATCTGCAGTACAGTGTTGAGTTCTGTGCATTCTGAGCATTCGTGTTGTCCTCAATGGAGGTTGAGCAATGCCCTTTCAGCCACAGCCTCCTCTCCCCAAGGGCCCTCAATAATGTCTAGTCAGCTTTAGTCACCAAATTCTACCTCTACCCAGAGTGATAGCTGCCAGGAGGCCTGGTAGTGAGAGGAGGCAGGCACTGGTGGGGTTGCTGGTTCAAGAACTGGACATTCACATCCCTCAAGGACAGAGTGGTAGAGGCTCCTGAGATAGCTGAAGGATAAATTCAGGGTGTCCAGCCTAGAGCCATGAGGGCTGACAGGAACACTGGCTGGCACCCCAAGATTTGAACAACATTGAATGGTTAGAAATCTTCTCTCCCATCCTAAGATGCTCAGAACAACAGTTCAAAGATCCAGAAAGTAAAAAAAAAAAAATTCCTAGGGCTCTTCCTGTAACCTGACTTTGATGGAACAGGGTGCTTCCTTGTGTGTTAAGGGCTCTTTGACACAGAAGGCAATTAACAGAGGATTGGATGGTCCCTCAGTGGGACACTAGAGCAATGATATAAGCTTCATGGGTTGGGACCTGCCATAACCTTTTGCACTCTTTCCAACCTTGAGAGGCCGGTTCCATGATGCTACCGAGATTTCCTGGTCACCTGCTTGCTACACTCGCCTCTGGATCTAAAAATAAGATTCCCAGAGTCCTGATCCAAATTAGATCTTTAATAATGTGCCACTAGGGCTATAAATATGTGTCTTTGAGAGCCAGCTAATATAATTATCTTAATCAGCCATGCTCCCTGGAAGGATCACTAGCTCCCTCCCTAGCCCTGACTGCTGCTAAATGGGCTTTCTCCTCCCCAACCTCATCAGGGATTGTCCCTGGAGCACTTATAGGGGCCAAGGTGGGTGGGCATCAGACAGTCTCCTCTCTTTCCCTCTCTCTAATGTCCCCGAACATGTATTTCATGCTGGGCGTCTCAGGTTCTCTCCTTGAAATTCACTAGTGGACAAGTGTAAAATGTAATGACTGTGCAGGTGAGACAGATAACAAAAAGTATACATTAGCTTCAAGGTAATGTAAGAGAGAATGCTATGAACTCAAGTGTATCACTCCCTCTGTCTGTTCCTCCTTGTCCCTCCACCCTGTACCAGGGCTACTTAATGGGACTGCATTTGGAGACAGGGACTTAAAAAAGTGATTAAGTTAAAATGAGGTCATAAGAAATGAATCCTAAGCCACCATGATGGTGATGTTAGAAGAGGCGACTGGGCTGAAAACACATACAGCAGGATAACCCACATGAAGAGAGAGTGAGGATAAGCACCTTGCAAGCCATGGAGAGACATCTCAGAGGAAAACACCTCAGACTACCCTTTGACTATGGCCTTCTGGCCTCCAAAACTGTGAGATAATGGATGTTTTCTGTTTATACCCTAGTCGCACCATGGCAGTTCTGTCAAACACACGGGATGTAGTGCCTGTCCTATATAAGGGGGGTGGGGAGGGAGATTAAAGGCTTCTCTCTCTCTTCTAATGACTAGATTGGCCTAAAACAATGGAATCTCAGACTTCTCTTTCACATGTGTGTGACCACCTGAGGGTATTGCAAGGGACCAAGAACAGGCTGATCTAGAAGAAAGAATACTAGGCCCCAGTCAGGTCATCTCATGGATTTATTCCAGATGCTTTAAGAGGTCTTTGGGACTCCTCTGTCATTTGACTATTCCACCATCAATTATCTGAAATGCTTGAACCAAATGAACTCTAAGGGCTTTTTGATACTGCTATTGTCTATCCAAGTTCTGAGGCTTGATGGATCCCAGGTAACAAGAAGAACATGGCTAATGAGAAGGGCTAGAGTGAGAGGACCACAGGAGAAGCACATAGAGGGGTGATGCTGGCAATTGGAGGGAGGGGAAAAGGAAGAGTTTTGGGCTGATTTTTGAATCTAGAATCTTTATTTCTTATCTAGATTCCTCTACTTGACAACAGCCCGGCTTTGCCTTCCTTAGGCCTGTAAATGAGATAACAGGTATATATCAGTTCCATGTAATAGGTATATACCAGTAAAATGTCCCTCCATGTCATTACAAGCCTGGACATTTACACATGGCCATTATGAGACTTGGGAGGAAAGGAGGGGAGTATCTGTTGGGCTTTTGGGCTTATGTCTATATCAAATAGGACCCCCTCGTGTGGAGCTGGAATTGACGTGCCCCTCAATCTCCCTGCCAAAGACCTGGCTACCACAGTTTTTGTAAAGTCCTATGGAAATGTGGCTTTGTGCTAGATGAGACAGTAAAGACCCTGCGGTGGGCTCATCCAATAGATTCATGGACATTCCAGTAATCTCGATGTGGATGGGGAGAAAAAAATACAGAGCTTCACTTTAACCTTGAACGAAGTTATTTAATAAGTGTTAGCAAATCACCTGCAATGAAACCATGTAGCTACTAGCACTGGCAGAGTACTCACAATGACCAGAGCCTACCCTTAGTACATTAGGTAGACTCCAATAGTTTCAGAACTGGAGGAGACTTGCAAACACAAGTGTGGTTACTCAAGCCTTGGAGACAGTAAATTGAAACCAAAAGTTGCACAGGAGCACAAAACATGATTCTGACCTGCTAGGATCAGCATTCTTCTATCCTATAGATTATTCTGCCCTGTGGTTTTGACTTAAAAAAATCTTCTCTTTAAAAATGCATCCTATACCGGCATCAGTGACTCAAGCCTATAATCCTAACTACTTAGGGGGCTGGGATCTGAGGATGGTGGTTCAAAGCCAGCCCAGGCATGAGAGTCCAAGAGACTCTTCAATTAACGTTCTAAACAAGCCATAAGTGGAATGGAGCTATGGATCAAGTGGTAGAGTGCTAAACTTGAGCAAAAGAAGCTCAGGGACTGGGTGCAGTGGCTCATGCTTGTAATCCTAGCTACTCAGGAGGCTGAAATCTGAGGATCACAGTTCAAAGCCAGCCCAGGCACTAAAGTCCATGAGACTCTTATCTCCAATTAACCACTAGAAAATCGGAAGTGTGGCTGTGGCTCCAGGGATATGGTGGTAGCCTTGAGCTGAAGAGCTCTGGGACAGTGCCCAGGATCAGAAGTAGGGTGCTAGCCTTGAACTGAAGAGCTCAGGGACATCACCCAGGCCCACAATTCAAACCTCACGACCAACAACAACAACAAAAAAAAAAAATTCAAGGACAGTTCCCAGGCCCTATTTTCAAGCCCCAGGGTCAGTACACACACAGCAAACACTGCCAGGCACTAGTAGCTCATATTTGTAATCCTAGCTACTCCAGAGACTGAAATCTGAGGACTGTGGTTCAAAGCAAACCCAGGCAGCAAAAAGACAAGAGTACCAGTCTTAAGGAAAAAAAAAAAAAAAAAAAAAAAAACAAGAGTGCAAGGCTCTGAGTTGAAGCCTCAATACTGATGCATACACATACTTATACACCCACCTCCAAAAAATTGCACAAATATAACTGGGCACAGTGACTCATGCCTGTAATCTTAGCTACTCAGGAGGCTGAAATCTGAGGATCACGGTTCAAAGCCAGCCTGGGCACTAAAAAGTCTGTGAGACTCTTATCTTCAATTAATCACCAGAAAAATCTCCAATTAATCACAGAAGGGGCCACCAACCACTAAATCTAGACCCTTGTTCCAGGTGCAGGCTGTTGGCTTCCTGCAGGGACTTTGAGCAGAAGAGCAAACTAGTCAAGTGCTACTCTCACAGGATGAGACTGCTGGGAACTGCTCAGAGGGCTGGAATTAGAAATTCTAATTATTAGAACTCTCAAAATGCACTGAAGGACAATTTATAATTAGCACATGTCAAAGGCCATTTCCCAAAGGCAACACATTATAAGTCAGAATACAAAGACAACCCCAGAAAATGATTGGAGAGCTGGGCTGTTTGGCTTCCCACTCTTTCCTTGGGCTTCTAATCTAATCTGTCTCCTCTTTCTGAGACCTAGTTCCCCTCTTAGCCCTAACATCTCTCCTATAGCCTGGCTCTAAAGTCCTCCTTACCTTGTAGTATAGACAAAGCCTCTGCATAAAGATCCTACTGCTAAGAAACCACATGGTTCCAAACCCAGGTAAGAAGCTGGGTTGAGGCTTTTGACTCCTGTTGTCATTGCCTGTAATTACACATTCAGTGATTTTCTTCTTCATGGAGTAGAAAAAAATCTTCAAGGGACTGATGTCTTCTTCTCTAGTATATAGTGTGTGTGTGTGTGTGTGTGTGTGTGTGTGTGTGTGTGTCCTCTTAGCCAAGACACAGCCCTCACTAGAAGACTGGAAGAAAGGAGGAAGGGGCCATTCCCTGTTGCTTCCTTGGATGGATGGATGGATGGATGGATAGATGGATGGATGCTATAAATATTGTCTCAAGAATTTTCTTTCTATTAGTCATAGTAATTGAGACTGGGGAGAAATAGCAGTTAACAACACAGAATTAAGCAAGACTTTGCCCTGCCTTCCAGGAAATCACAATAGAGCTTTAAAAAAAAAGTTTAAAAACTTAAAATGGCAATAACCAGCTAAGGGAACTGATAGAGGAAAGCAGGGCACCTGGTCTTCAGGAAAAATTCCTTGCAGGGCATCTGTCTTCCTTGAACCTTCATTATCTATGCCACAGAGATCAAACCAACCTTGTATATCCATAAATATTATTATAAAACATAGATGATACATGAGAACAACATACATATCCCTATCTCATAAACCAGATAAGGCAGATTCTACTGGCTGATGGCAGAAAAAACATCCATGCCTTCACTCTCATAAGTTTGACTTAAGATGACATTCAGGTCCTTGACAAACAAGTCTACAGAAGAGAAGAGCTATTTACCAGGAAATACATGCCAAGAAACCTGCTAGAAAGTGATTTAGTTTTCCATAAGGTTCTGCTCAGAGCCAAAGAATTCATGTATGCTTAGGGATAGCAAGATTTTTATTTAAACTAGACTTTGTCAACTCCATTGTTTGGTAGCAGCTGCTTTGAGCACCATGTTAGAAAACATCATGGATTAGTCAGAAAGAAGATTCTGATTAATACAGATTGTCCATTCTGAATAAGGAATAGGACAGTAGAACTTTGCAATGGGTGACCTAGGAAAGTGACATTCCCAAATTACCCACACCACTCACTTTATGCCTTTAGAATTGTATCCCATCCATTCAAGAGTCTGTGTGGATTGTTAAAAAAAAAAAGTACTTGTTGATATTGCGGCCAGACATATCTCCAGCAAGAAAGTGCTACTTTTAGGAAGCGAACTAGTCCTTTAGTCTCCACTGATGTATTCTAGGTGGTCTCAAATCATGTTGTTCATGAACTGACAATATTGTCACCATGTAAGGTATGCAGATCCTGGGCACTGCCATACAATCACTCAGCTAGACATCCTGTGGAGCTCAAAATTCCTTTGGCCTTGAATTGTCTAGCATCTTTGAAGTCTTTCCTATTTTCCACCCTCATCATTTCTCAGGACCATATTTTCTCTGAATTTATCATGAACCTTATCTAGCAAGAGTTGTTCCAATGGTCCAAGACTTACTCTAATTTAGTTTTAAATGAAACATCTCACTTGGAAAAGTCAGGATTTGGTGAAGAATCTTTCCTTCCTTGATTGTTCTGCTTACACTCTTATTAAACAACAACTCTACAATGTTTATGCCAACTGACAGCTGAGATAGGCTGCAATCAACTCCTGAACTCCTTTCGGAGAATGAGAAAATGAACACTCTGATCTTGACTGAGAGGGGAGGAGAACACTCTGTGTCCAAGCCCTCCACCACATCATCTGTGCCCCAGGAAAAGCTGCAAACAAACAGCCTGAGTGAGTCACGAGAGTAGATGGATCCTTGGGTAAGCTTACATTTGCAGTTAGAACCACAGATAGAAGGCAGCTGAGAACCTCCTACTGAATGCAGATGATTAAACCAAGATCCAAAACAATGAACCCCCCTCCCCACAGCAGGTCAACACAGAAAATAACACCACAAAATTATGTATATTTGGTATCTCATACATATCTTCTTGTGCTATGTCACATGGTTTCATCCTAATACGTCTTCCTATATTATTCTTAATGCTAAGTGGTAGGTATATCAATGGATGTTTTCCTTGTCTGTGCTTTTTTATTTTTTGCAGATTTTCTTGCTTACTACAGGTACTAAAAGTTTGTTATGAACAAATGAGATAATGCATATAACTCTGCAGAAGATATACCATACAATAGCATAAAGAAAGAAAACGTAAAGAGCAAATATAAAAAGGTTGAGTATCCATACAATAAGATATCAGTCATTAAAAAATGGCATGTAGAGATACTGTTCAGATGATGTTAAGAAAAAAAACACAGAATATTAAATTGAACCTAACTCTACGAACTCAGCATTATAAAGAAAAATTCACAGTAATATCACTGGGGAATATAAAACAAACTATGAATAACAGCGGATATTTTTGCTGTGATTATGGGAGATTTTTATGTCTGCTTCCTTACATTCTTACGTTCTTTGTAAATGGTTTCCAGTGTAGCCATAGGACTTTGATAAGCACTGGGACAAGCATAAGAAACAGGAAAGAATATGCACAGATATTATTCTTCCTTGTTGGAATTTAGAAGGAGACAGAGATTATTTATCACTTTTCATATAGAGAAGCTGATCAGAAGCCAAGATGCGCAGAGATGGCACTCGCTCTCTGGTACTGGGGGCCAGGCATCCACTCTAATTATCTACAGGAGCTATCTAATCTTCCTCTTTATATAGTCTCAATCCATATCTTATCCAGAAAATGGGCAAACCTCCCCCAAAGATCCTCTGGCCTCTGAAATCAACAACAGTAAACTAACTACCTTAGTGAAGAGTTTCTCTTGATCAGAAAATTCATTACTAATCCTTTTCATGTTTGCCAGGCCCACTTGAGAAAGACAGAGACAAACACTCAGAAAACCAAGTGGTCAAGATGTCATAGGTCACAGCGAGATCCCAGAGGCCTGCACACTGGCCTCCAGGTTCCAACCAGTCCTCCCTCTGTCTCTTTGTTATAGAGAAAAGCCACTAACATACATCCTCTCATAGAGAAGATGCAGCTGTGACATTTCCTGACTTGCTCCCCATGGGTCTTGCCTTTTTAGCTAGGACAAGTTGTTTAACCTTTACAGGAACCTGTATCTCTTGCTCCCCTCAACTGGACTATGAGCTCTTTACAATTTCCTATGCCCCCTACCAAGCCACCTAGCAATTTCTGCAATACCTGACACCTTTGGCCTCGTAAGTGCTTGCTCATCGATTCATAGATCAAATACGTTAAAGAGGACAATGGTCTCCTGGGCACTTTGGCCTGCAACCAAGACAGAAGCTGGTTGTACCTCCCTGAGGACCTGGAAGACCTGGACAACTAGGACACCAATGTATGCCACCTGTGTTTTTGGCATTTGTCCATTGCATGACTGAGCCAGTGACTAATAAATCAGAAGTTACTGAAACATCAGAGTGAATCCCTTGTTTCCCACCAGAAGTGGGCTGCCTATAGGGTGCAACAGCCTCCCATCTGGCTACAGAGATTCCAGTTTCAGTTTCTGAACTGTCATTGGGTGCGGCACACTGACCTAGGAGTCCAGCAAGAAAATCACTGTCATAAAAGTCTGGTCTGAACCAGCTTCTCGCCGGACCTCTAGCAAGACCTCCTAATCAGCAATGGAGTCACCTCCATTCAGCTAAGCCAGTGGCATTCAGGAAGGGTCTGTTTGCTTTCACTGGGCTATTATAGCAGCAGAAGGAAAAGGAAGCAGTCCTGCCTCAGGAGCAGCTTGTGCTGGCCTGAGGACAAGGACATCCTTTAGATGTAATTAAGCCCAGGAAGGTGGGGCACATATGAAGATTAGGCTATGGCTTCCCTCTGGATTCTTCTAATGCCACCAGAACTGCTCCAGGCTTCTCCAAGGTACTTTATCAAGGCCTGTCCTGTGCTAATTCCCCTCCCTCCTGTCAATCCCTCCCTCCTGACCCTGTCTACAGTGTCCCCAACTGCATAAACTCTCTTCCCCTGAACAATGAACACACACACACACACACACACACACACACACACACACACACACACACTGTATGCACATGCTATTTCTCTAATGAAGGCATATTTTCCTTAAGGGCAGGAACTAATGTCTAATAGACTCAGGAGCTCTGAAGTCATAAATGAACAAGTAACTTGATAGTGAACAGGTCAGTTCGAATTCTAAGGGATTACAGGTGCTCTTAGGCAGATTCAGCCTCCCCCAAACTTTGCCCCTTCAAAGCCAATGAGGCATAGTTTGTCCTTAAAAGAAACTAGCAGTATCAAACAATACTGGTATTCACAATCTCTTAGAACTAGCTAAGTTTCGGGTCCTAAACATTTGGTAAGTTAACTATCATCATCATTATTATTACTATTATTATTGTGGTTATGCTCATTTGACAGGTTAAAAAAATAAAGATAAGATTATACAAATCTGAGAACAGTGGAGCTAGGGACTGTCCCTCTTAGCAACCACCTGGGCAAAGTCCAAAACTCCAGAAGTAGAAAGACTCAGTAATATGCCATAAACCAAATGATTCTACAAGACTTGAAACAAAAAGACCTGGCAGAAAGTGACTTCCCTGAGTTGCTTTTAGCTAAAGTGCTGGGTAGACAATTCTCATCCTTCAATTTTATTTAATCATAGCAAAGAATTCATAAGGATCTGCACAAGTATTCACTCATTCATCAGGCAAATTAAATATTTGATAACTCTGACGTTTAATATTTTATGGCTCCAGCGAGTGAAGGGAGCCACTCCCAGGGTAGCACCACCCTCCCTAGGACAAGAGCAGCCACTAGCTGGGGAAGCAGAGGCAGAGGTACTACCACACAGTGCCCAGCCAGCTGTCCTCACTGGGGTGAAGTGTTCATGCTTGGTCCAGGGCACAGGTCACAGATGCTGTTTATGTCTGAAAAAGAATCTATGAAAAGGAACGGAGAGGATATGGGGACAGCTGTCTGAGAACATGACAAGGTCAGGAAGACACCCAAGTCACTGTAGTGCCCCAACACCAGGACAAGGAGGTAGCCTTCGTCTCCTGACTCTTCCAAGTCACCTGCCACTGAAATGTGCTACACTGCACAAGGACAAGGTCATCCTGTCCAACTCTGCCAGCTAGATCACACGAGGCCATCTGAGACCTTGCCCTCATCCTTCCTCTTGTGTATGGACCGAATGTCCCTGTGAGGCTCAGGAACCAAGAAGGATTTCTGAGTCCTCCCAGTCCCTACCATATACAGAAACACTCAGGTACTCAGAGCTCTCTTGGTCCTTTTGTTAAAATCAAGATGGAATTCTAGCTCTCCTCTACCCCTAAAACATGTTTTCAACCCCTGGATGGCCCAATCCATTTCCATAGACTTTGAACACACATTATCTGTTGAATCCTTATGTCTGTCTGTCTCTGTCTCTGTCTCTGTGTCTCTGTCTCTCTCTCTCTCTCTCTCTCTCTCTCTCTCTCTCTCTCTCTCTCTCTCTCTCTCTCTCTCTCTCTCTCTGCCTCTGTCTTTCTCCACATCTGTCTCTCTCTCCCCTGTCTCTTTCTGGGTCACTATCTCTATCTTCCTCTCTCCAGCTCTGTCTCTATCTCCCTTTATCTACCTGTCTCTCTCTCTCTCTCTTCATCTGTATCTCTCTCTTTCCCTCTATCTCTCTCCCCATCTTTCTATCTCTTCTCCGTCTTCTCTGTTGTCTCTCTGCCTCTGCCTCCCCCGCCCCCGCAACACACACAGAGGTTTCCCATCCAGTGGAATATCCACCCAAATAATATGTCCCAGGTCCTCTAGAAGTCAGGAGAGAAAACCTTTTCAGCAGCCAGCATAGAATTCAATCCCAGCTTCTTTTGAATTTCCTCCACCCCCTAAAAGACTATAAGAAACCTCTCCATTTTTATCCTTCTCCTCATCTCCATTCCCTACAATTCTTCTAGGAGCAGGGTATCTGGGCAATTTGTCGGAAAATCAAAGTAGTGACTCGCAGAGTCCAACTCATTTTCCCCACTATCCCTATTCACCAGATCCTCATGAGAAGATGGACTGGTGACAGAGGTGCTGACTTACTCAGTCCATGCACAGAGCACGGAGGCAGGTGCCTATGAGGGAGGAGCCCCATGTCCTCATTCTGGAGAAAAGAGCTGTGCCCTCTTAACCTTGAAGAGCAGGGAACAAGGCTCTCTTCCTACCCTCCCCACTCCACCCCTGCCCTTCAGGTACCTCTCAGGCCTTGGAAGATGCCAGCCTCCCAGAAGGCCTCTTGGAGGCAGACGGGTGTGTGGTCACTGCACTTTACCATGGAAAGAGTATGAGTGTGCAGGGAAAGGAAAGCTGCTTGCCCATTTTTTCCTCACTTAAGAATCTGGTGAAATTATGAGCACAGATTATCCCCACACTGGGACTATTCATGTTGGGGAAAAAAAAAAAGAAAAAAAAACAGTGCTGAGCCACTGAAGGGGAGAAGACAATTTATGTGATATCTTGGCACCATGGCCTAAACAATTACCACAGTGACAAAAAGACACAATCAACAGACACCACCACTCTCTCCTCAACCAGGAAAACAAACAGGGCTTTCATGAGTTGCAGGTGACATTTTAATAAGGGATCAACATTAGGCCACAGGGGAAGTGGGCTGAGGCCAGGATGGAGGCCATAGACAGAAAACAAAACAATTCACAGGGTGAGAGAGCTCCTGGTGTCTCAGCTGTGAGGCCTGGTCTGGGAAGATATCTGTTTTTCTTCATTTTCCTCTCTCATTTACTATTTGGGTACAGAAGAGATATATTTTTGTGCATATGTGTGTGCCAGTACTGAGGGATGAATTCAAAGGCTGGACATTATCCTTCAGCTTTTTTTCCTTCTTTTATTTGCTCAAGGTTGGTTCTACTTCTGGCTTCTTGGTGGTTAATTGGAGATATAAGTTTTACAGTGCTGGGCCATCAGTAGCTCAGGCCTATAATCCTAATGACTCAGGAGGCTGAGACCTGAAAACAATGGTTTGAAGCCACTCAGGCAGACACATGAGACTTCTATCTCCAATCACCTACCAAAAAGCCAGAAGTGCAACTCTGGCTCAATTGGTAGAGTGCCAACCATGAGGGAAACAAAAAAAGCAAAGAGACAATACCCGGATCCTATATGCAAGTCCCAGAACACAAACACACACACACACACACACACACACACACACACACACACACACACACACAGAGCTCAGCTTTTAGCCTCCTGAATAGCTAGAATCACTACTTCAGAGAACTATTCTATAAACATGTCTGGGGGTTCTATAAACACAAAGCCCTTTTCCTGTCATCTCACTGTAGGGTGCTGTTACCACCCATGTTTTCTAGGCAAACAGAATGACTTGCCCAAGGCTGTAGAGCTAGAGAAAGAAAGAACAGGGAAATCAACTCATCCCTGTCAGAAGTCACCCCTTTATGATGCAATAAGTGAGCAAAATAATAAACACAGTTATGTTCCTCCTGTACACCGGCAAACCACTAAGCCCTATTTTCTCCATTCTGCACCTCATAATAAAGAAAGAAGAGAGGTGTGGTAACACGGCTCTGTTCAATAAGGAAACCCAGCTTCAGGTTCCTACTTAACTTGCCTCAAGACACAGAAAAGGCAGGAACCAAGCCAGCATTCACACTCTGCTCCCGCCCATGAGTCTACCTCAATGGTGGTCTGTCTTACTTGGGTTTCAGAATAACCTGAGAGAATGATTCAAATGAAGAGCATGTCTGATTTGATAGGCCTGAAGTGAGGACCTAAGAATCAGCATCACCAACAAGTTGGCAGGTTGATGCTTCTGCTGCCATGCAGAACACCCAGCTGGGACCCTGCCCTATCTAACCTGTCCATCAGCTAGCATGAGCATCCTACTACAGAGCTCACAAAGTGAGGCATGCAGACTGTTGCTATAGAAACTCCCTCCCTGTGCATAGGTCATTCCCTGAAATAGCGCGCACACACACTTAAGTATCGCTAGCAGCAGTTTCACTTCAACCTAGGGATGTTCTAAGCCACTATAAGTTAAACTCAACTGTCTCCTGGAAGTGAACCTCATAGCCATGCGAGAGCCAAGTCTTCTCATTATCATTACAACAGGAGAAACATGTATGAATGAGGGCCCCCCCCCCTTTAGTGCCAATAGCACATACATGACACAATGAACAAAGAAATGATCATTTGAAAGGGCGATAGGAAAACAAGTGGATGTTTTCGGGTTGAGGACGATAGGCAAGTGCACTGAGTCTGTATTCAAAAGAAATGGCTAGACAAAAATGGCTAGAGGTGTGTGTCAAAGTGGTAAAGAGCTTGTTTAGCAAGGTATTTTTAACATTTTCATATATAAATATTGAACTACTATAACAGCTAAAAAAAAATGGACCTGTGCCTTCTGCTTTAGAGACTGGAATTGGGTGCTACTGTTTGAAGAGACCATGAAAACCTGGTGCCAGTGGCCCTTTGTCCCTATGGGCAGATCATGCCTGAAGAATTTCTGGAGTTAGGAAAACAAACTTCCTTCTTACTAAAGGCAAGACCCTGAAGAAAACATGGATACTTCCAAGGATACTTCAACAAGTGCTCAGATCTGGGAGAGCTTCTTGACTGGAGAGCTGGGCAGTGGGTCATTTCCTCTAAAAAGAACCAGAAGCACCAAGGCAGAGCTAGAGAGCCTGGTTTCCAGAGGCCATGGGAAGAAAGGGCACTGGGTAGGCAGCCAGAGGGCATACAGATCCTGGAGTGGGCCTCCCCCAGTAACCATGGTGACCAAATGCCCCAGCTTTCCCATAATGGAGGGGTCTCTCAGGACAGTTCCAGGCAAACCTGGACAGCCAATCACCCTAACTTGAATCAAGCACCCACCAGGCTCTGAGATAGTCTGATTGTTTATCAGCCTAACCCTATTTCTGCTGTACAGTGTCCTGAGACAGAGAGAGACTGAAATCAGGCACTGCTCTCAAGAACACACCAATCCTATGAGATAAGGAGGAAGAGGAAGGGAAGGAGGAGGGAAAGCAGGAGGTGATAGTGATGATGATGATGATGATGATGATGATGATGATGATGATGATGATGATGATGATGGTGATGATGATGGTGATGATGATAGTGATGATGGTGGTAATGACAGTGGTGGTGGTGATGATGCTGGAGGAAAGGAGAAAGGGGAGAGAAAAGAGAAGAGGAAGAAGTGGAGGAGGAAGAGGAGGAAGGGGAAGCCATTTAACAACATAAATGTCAATATCAAGTCAAAATGGAATTGCAAAGAGGCATAATTTCAGTGACCAGGATGGATGCTCTGGAGAAAGTCCAGTAAGAAGTCTAAGAGGAAGATGGAGCACAAAGGGGCTGCATTCTTTCCCCCACCTCACCTGCATCTCTCTCCACCTATCACATCAATCAAGTGCAACAGAACCACAAGCGATGCACTCAGGCCCTGGAGTCCTCCTGTCAGAATCCATACTTCCTGCTACCTTATTTGCAAAGTGCTTTGGGGACAGGCACTCCACTTATGCAGCCTCAATTTTCTTTTCTTTAAACTGGGCCTAGTTACACCTGCTCTCCCAGAGTTGTTCTAAAGATTGAAGATTGGTATTCAAATACTTCCAAACTGTGTCTGAAAGCAAATACATAGATAGATAGATAGATAGATAGATAGATAGATAGATAGATAGATAGATAGATAGATAGATGATGGATGGATATTGGTTATTCTTGACCTCTTTGATCCTCTTCAATCTGTTAATGAACCTGAAGCATTCCTGAGCAACACTGCTGTGCATGTAGTAATTCTCAATGAGAGTAAGCTATGTGCTATTGGGGAAGTTTGTGCTCTAACAAGAAATGGAGACAGCCTAGCTCTGCACTTGTCTTTTACTCCTGAAGTCCAGATGGTAAGTGTGGGGAGAAAGGGAAGGGAAACCAACCTAGGCCCCCAGGTCAAGCCCCAGGATTCTTCCCAGCCCAGTTCAGAAGTAGGTGTGAACCTTCTTTTCCCCCATTGTAGCTTGTTGCTCTAGGCAGTGCAGCGTGAATGGGCTTCCCTCCTACTCAGTTCCCTGAATTGTGAAGAGTGAAAGTTTCCTACCCAAGCTTCAAGTGGTGCCCTTAGGCCATTCCACATCCTCTAGTTAAACAATAGCGGGGAGACCTCTTAAGACTCTAGAAAAAGAACTCTGTGGGTGAGGGGCACGTTTCTAGAGTCCAGATAAGCAGGAATGGCAGCTGCATTCTTCAAAAACTCCAGTGACAAATTGAAGGTAGGGACTGGAGGAATGTCCTGAGGGTCAGCACTAGACTTAGACACATGTAATAGAATTTGAGCTCCCAAGCTTGTACACATACCTGGGCTGGAGTGTCCCCATGCTACATTCACTTCTTTGCGATGAACACCTTGTTTAGGCATCATGAGTTCGTGTGTGCGTGCGTGCGTGCGTGTGTGCATGCGTGCGTGCGTGCGTGTGTGTGTGTGTGTGTGTGTGTGTGTGTGTGTGTGGTGGTGGTGGTGGTGGTTGCTGATTGCTTCCTATGTCTCCAAAAGAGGGCAATCAAGAGTCCCTTCATCTTCTCATCTTCTGCCAGTAGAGATTTCACAGGTCAACTGGGCAGACAGGCCACACAGAAGTATGCACAGAGACACTGTCACTTCAGTCTTCCAAGGACTCTGCTCTGTGTTCTTGTCCCACAAGTCCCCTGCCCCTACCACATAGGACCCCAGTAGAAGCAATTCCATGAAATGACAATCTGTTTTAATATGTCCTCCGCTGGACTGTTAGCTCCTGACGGCCATTGCGACCATTTTAGCTTTCAGTCTTTGTGCATGGAACATGATAGCTAGCTGATGAAGACTTTACAATGTGTTGATTAGTGAATACTTTAATAAGAACAGAATTGAAATGTGATATGTTTGGAAGAAGGCAGTAATTTAAGCCAGTATCTCTCCAATGGTGGCTTTGAACCAGCATGGTTCTGCCCCCAGCTCTACAGTGATGGAAATCTGCATCTTAGTGGGTCCTCTGTGTTTGAGCAAGGCCACCCCAATCATACCGAAGCCCACTTGCATTTGAAGGCTGGTGGCTTCCGCCTGTCTTCAGAGCTCTTAATATGCTGGCTCTGTTGAGTATTTACTCAACATACACTTATTGGACATCTACTCCTGAAAGGCCAGGGCAACCAGCCAGTGGTATTCAGGTGACCTATGGCAGGCGTTCAGCATAACAAGTCCCCAAACAACTGTCCAGTGGGCTGGCAGACAGCATTCATCCCCAGCCCCATCTCAAAACAGTTCTGATTCATCACAATAAAAGGCTATCAGGTCGGTGCCATGGCCTTCTGATAGTCCTTCAGGAGCATCTGTAGACATGGTGCCCCATCAATAAGATGCCCTTGGGAAAGGGGTACTATCCTGACACCTAGGGGCAATACAGAGCCCAGACCTATAATGTGGAAGCAGAGGCGAGGAGCACCTGACCACTGCCTGCTTTGAACCTCAGCGTCTATGGGTACATCACTCATTCCTGTCATCTGCCCCAGGACCAGATACAGCTGCCCAGCTCCAGCACCCAGGGGTAGGCTTGGAACCCAGAGGCCACATGGGGACAGCACCAGAGTCGTGAAAAGTAATGCAGCCAAGTGTTCCTGGACTCTGGTTCCAAGTCCCCTGAAAGCCAGATGAAGAGGACTCTCTACTCCTCATTAAGCAAGTCTCCATAACTTCACTGCAGTTAGGATATCCCAGGGACAAAGGTCACTTGCTGACACTTCACTTGAACTATACTCCAGTTATTTAAAAAAAAATTAAAGAACTCGTCATGCTCTCATCTTACAGACCCTCGGTTCAGGGTGAACAGCCAGGCTCCCTGTCAGGAACCTGCAGCCATGATCCAGGGATGCCTACTCAGCTCTCGGTGCCCCAGACCTTCCCCAGGCAACACCAGAAGCTCCTGCATGGGCCATGGGGCCTGAAGCCAGTTTAGAAGATCATATAATTGCATTTGTTGCCAGATAAAAGACAGAATGTCCCATATACTTGAATAAATTAGAAATAGCACTATTCCCCAAATATTTCTTAAGAGGTACTACAACTAACCTAATTTATCTATCTATCTATCTATCTATCTATCTATCTATCTATCTTCTATCTATCTATCTATCTATCTATCTACCAAATGAGATTCCAGTGTAATTGAGAATCCTCTGTTTTCATCTGCTACATGGACCGATCCTTTCTACCAGCAATCCAGGGACAGGATTAGACTTCCTAAGGCAGAACTTCAGACAACACAAGAACAAATGGCTGTGGCAATGACTGATAGTAAGACATAAGAGCACAGGCAAATTTGGAAAAGATTTTGCCCCTGGTCACCTGTTCAACTTTGTATGCTAGCTCCTGGTAAGAGCTAAATGCTGTCTGACCCCAGCAAGTCTCTCCTTTCCCCTAGGGTCTGTTCTCCATCTTCAAATTTGAACAGAATGTCTCAACTCCAGCACCAATGCCATTTTGTTCCAGAGAGCAGCTGCCGCATACAGTGTAGGATGCTGACAGCAACCCTGCTCTCTACCTGCCAGATGCAGTCAGGCCAAATGTCTTCAGGGAGATAAAAGCACATCTAAATAAGAGCCACTGGATTAAGGTACCCTTTATGCTGATGTACACACATGGGACCGGGAGAAAGATCCCAAGATCCCACTAACACTGGGTGTAAATTATTATGGTTTGATTACATGTCAACCTCTTCCTCATCCCAGAATTCAGTGATTGACCAGTCAGCTTCCAATAAATAGCTCCAAGACTCTGAGGGGCTCCCAGGCCGCAATAACTTGATAATATCAAAAAATTAAGTTACCATCACCTTGATTGAAAGCAACGATTGACTGCTTCTCAGGCAAACCCAGCTTCTGTGAGCTTACTATTAATATTATGTCTACACTAATAGCTACCATGTTCATTGTGCTACCATACATTATGGCTCTGTTTTATATTCCAGATTTGTTACATTTTTTTTCATCTTTACAAGAGCCTTTGAAGGTTGGTGATGTGCTTATTCTCATTTAAAGACTGAAGACAGGCTCAGAGAGGTTAAGTAATTTACCAAAAAATCACAAAATCTCTTTTCCACAATAGAATGTTCTATCTTCTTATAGATACCATAGAAAATGGAGCGATTCCCACCAACATGGGCCTCTGTCCCCTCCAGAACCAAATAAGGCCATCAGGCACAGAAATCCAGCCCATGTTTGGAGGGTGCTTTTCTCACTTAGAGTCACACAGAGCCCCAATCTTTTGGGGGTTTGCCCACATACGTGTGCTCCTCAACAAAAAATGGGAGTTTGCTTCCCAATAAACCCGTTACAAGTTTGAAAATATTGTACATCAAAGATGCATTCCTGGATCTAACCTACCAAACATGGTAGCTTAGCCTAGCCTAGCCTAATGTGCTCACAACACCTATACCCAACAATAGCTGAGCAAAATTTTCCAAAGCCTTTAAATAACAGTGGGAAAGCTAGGCATTGGTGTCTTATGCCTATAATCCTAGCCATTCAGGGTAGTGAGATCTAAAGATCACCGGTCTAAGCCAGCCGGAAAGAATAATTCTTGAGACTCACCACCAATTAATCAACAAAAAGTCAGAAGCAGAGCTGTGGTTCAAGTTGTACAGGCTTCCGTGAAAAAGCTAAGGGATAGCACCTTGGCCTTGAGTTCAAGCCCAAGTATTAGTGTTATATTTTTTAAATGAATTTATTGAATGTTTAAATAATTTTTAAAGTAAATATTTTAAAATAATTGATTGAATACTGTTCGAAAGTGAAAAGAGGTTAGTTGTTCATTACACACACTGCTGAACTAAAATTGAAAAAGCTAAGAAACAGCAGCTCATACCCTGCGTTCAAGCCCCAGTACTACCACAAAAGAGTTGCTGGATGATGGAGAAGCTACAGCATCATGGTCATTAATTTCTAAATAGGAGATTCGGCATCCAACATCACAAGCGTCTTTCTTACACAGCATAGTATCACTAATCCAGAAGAAAGAGCAAAATGCAAACTTCAAAGCATAGTTTCTGCTCAAGGAAAATCACTTCCATGCCATCGTGAAGTCCAAGAACCATTTAGTCAAGCCATAAAAACTGAGGGACTGTGGGTCCATCCAACATATCAGCTTGTAAAGGCCCCTTAACTTTGTTTAGGTCATGGTTGCAACCCAGTGCCAACTACAGAACCAGGCTCCCAGAAGATATTCAATAAATGCCACGGACCCAATAGTCCACGTCTTTCTTCTACTTGAAGGAAAAACTGATTCTCACACTCAAGGTTTCCTTGGTCCAGCATCCCAAGTCCTCTGAAGTGCCATCCAGTGAGGTCTGCCCTCCTTGTGTGCTTACTCCAGTGAGTTTGAGTGACTTAGTGGCCTAATATCCCTTCAAGAGACAGACCTGGGAGACCCTTGAAGTTTTCCTGGATCTCTGGTGGGGAGGAAGACCTGGGAAATCATGCACACACCTCAGTTACTGGGTCACCTTGAGTGGGGCTGCCGCTCCATTCTGTGGCCCAGTTTCCTCCTTGGGTGATACACTGCGCGAGGTTCCCCCCATGGTGTGCTATTATTACCTGGCACACCACAGAATGAGGCCGCTGCTGCAATGAGGCCACCCTACCCTCCAAGGTTTTTCAACAGCCCACTTCTGGGGCAGCACAGTGGGGTAATGGAGGACACTGCTCCAGGGGGACCATGGGCCCAAGAGTGGAAGCCAGGCCATGGAGTGACCCAGCAGACACCACTCTAGGACATGAAGCAATGAAGAGGGACTACATATGGAAAAGAAAAAAAAGAGTAAAGGGTGAATTCACCCAGGGGAGAAATAAGTTTAACACTCTCTCTCTCCTCCCCCCTCTCTTTCACACACACACACACACACACACACACACACACACATAAATATATATACATGAACTAACATGCATATACATATATAAATGCATGTACAAGAACTCACCACACACACACATAAATATATATACATGAACACGCATATACATATATAAATGCATGTACCAGAGCTCACCACACATACATACACACACACACCACCACCACCACCACCACCACCAGCACCACCACCACCCCCCACCCCCAAGGAAGCTAATTTTAGTAGCCATTCGCCCCAGTAAATCCCTCTGCAGACAGTTATTTTGAGAAATGCTATTAGCCACCCGGTTATTTTTAACGACCCCCCTGTGTGACAGGCATTTGTGACACAAACAGCAGCTGAAAGGTAATAAACCTATAGTGTTAGATATGTACAGAGGCCAAGGCCAACCCCTTGGGATATTCCAAGCCCAGATCCAATGGAAAAGCACCTCATGTGCCCCAGTTTCTCCTCCCCAAACCTCTGTGCTACCTGCTGATCTGCTGCCCAGGGAAGCGCTGCAAGGTCAAATGAACAAGAAGACTATGTGGGCCCATGACAGTCAAACTGCTGATGAGAATCCTCAAGACCCATCCGTGGTCCACAGGCCAAAGTCCACACAACCAGTGCAGGTCTCTTGTGATAAGTCCCAGCTCTATGCTCTTGGCATACTGACCTCCTGGCTCTTTCCCAGTTGGTCCCTACTGCCCAAGTAATCCATCACTTAGATTCTCCCCTTTCTCCTAATCCAACCCCAGTGAGTTCCATACTCTGAATCTCAGTCATGAAGAGCCGCTGCCTTGTCTGCAGACCTGCCATGGAGCAGGGAGCCCTCAGGAGGCAATAATGTATTGTGAATCTGCAAAAATAAGATTTTGAATTTTCTCATAATAATGTTTAGGGTAATGGATGTGATCAATGGATAGAATGTTTGCATGTATCAAACCATCACAGTGCACCCTATAAGTATGCAAATAATTCTGTCACTAGACTAAACTTTTAAAATAAAAGGCCAGATGCTAGTGGTTCTCCTAGCAACTCAGAAGGCTGAGATCTGAGGATTAAGGTGTGAAGCCAGCCAACGCAGGAAAGTCCATGAGATTTTGTTTTTTGGTGGGCTTGAATTCTGGGCCTGGATGCTGTCCCTGAGTTCTTCAGCTCAAGACTACCCACCCTACCCCTGAGCCATAACACCACTTAACACCACTTCCCGTTTTCTAGTGATTAATTGGAGATAAGAGTCTCAGGTTCTTTAGTGCCTGTGATGGCTTTGAAGTGAGATCCTCAGATCTCAGCCACCTGAGTAGCTAGGATTACAGGCCACAGAGCCAGGCTAAGTCCATGAAACTTGTATCTCTAATTAATCACCAAAAAGCTGGAAGTAGAGGTGTGGGTCAAGTGGCAGAACAATGGCCTTGAGTGAAGAAACTAAGGAAGATCACCTAGACCCCAACTTCAAGGCCAAGCACTGGCACAATTTAATTCAAAAACAGGAGAATTCGGTCACTTCATCAGCTTTTCTTACCCAATAGCTTTTACTTTTGATCACCTGTGCCCATGTATTTTTTACTGAAAGTGCAGACAGTTACTGAGTGCATTAGACAGGACAAGCATCATTCCACATCCCTTGAAAGGCCCAAGCAAGGACTTCTGAAATTCCTGCTTGATACCTACAACATACCTAGGTTAAAGGTGGAGAAACTGAGGTACAGGGAAGTTGTGCAAAGCTTCCTTATAGGGTGGTGTCTAGGTAAAACCAAGTAGCAGGCTGCTAAAGGCATGGACTCAGGATGTGGGTTAAACCCTAACTCAGCACTCTGAAACTTCAGACAAGCTCTTTAGACCAGCCTGTGCCTCCATCTTTCACTGCACTCCTGCAGAGAGTAGATAAGGCCCTGTGCGGACCTGGCATAGAGCAGGCAGTGTAAAGGTGGATGGGGAGAGGTGGTGCCAGCATGTTTGTTTCCTCAGACTCTCTACATACTTTGTAGCACTAGTTTAGAACACTTTAAAAGACTCAGTAACACTTATTACTGGCAAAGTTGTCTAAACATACATGACAGTTCTGGCCCCATCTCAGAGCACTCCTGTCCGTCACCCTTTCTCTATGCCACCCCTGTATTTAGAAAGCAGAAGTAAGGCATCTTGGAGAGCCCTTCTTGTGGCCTCTCAGAGGGCCTGGATTTGGGATGGCAACAAGCTACCCACACGAACCCAAGGCCCAAAGGTCAGGAATCTGGTTCTGGCCAGCCAGAGCAGGCACCGTGATGTGCTAGAGGACAAGTCCAGACTCTGAGGTGTCAAGCGTGAGCTGGAGACAAGACAGCGGGAGAATGCAAGCCCTACTGAGCCATGTGTGTGAGGTGAATTATGTGTGTGGTTCAATTTTAGGCACTGGGAAGATTTGTAAAGCTCATCACCCTCCTAGAGTTGCCTACAAAACGCCAAAAGTTTAACAGCATACCAATCCATCAACACAGGTATACAGGGAAAGGAGCATGCCCAGCCCAGAGCAGCCTGGGGGCTGCAGGAAAGTTACCTGCTCATCATCTCAGTCAGGGGCACAGACAGGAACCTCTGAAACACAGAGGGCATCAGTAAACTCTGATGCCATGCTCACCAAGTGACTGGGTTTTTTTTCCCCATGAGCTCACTACATGCCAGGGGAAACTCAATCTAGCTCAGTCACTGCTAAAGCACACAGCCAATCTTTGCACCCTGGAGCCTGAAAATGAGGAAATAATAATATTAAAAAAAAAAATAAATGACAAACATGCCTGCTACAGTACTTTAGAAATCCAGACACATGCAAATGTGCAGGCTCAACAAGACGGAGGAAGGCCCTTGCCCTCTGAGGGCACGTAAGGAAATGGAGCCCCATTCCTCCTGACCTTCTCACTTACGACCTCTCCACCCTTGCCTCCTAGAAACATCTATGAAAAGAAGAAGAAACAAATTCCCCATGCATCTATGTGGGAAAGTGAATTTTCCTGAGAAAGACCAAAAAGCTTGTCTTCTAGAAACAACTATGAAAAGATAGAGAAACAAATTCCTCATGCGTCTGTGTGAGAAAGTGAGTTTTCCTGAGAAAGCCCATAAAGCAGCTTGAGAAGAGTCCAAGTCATACCTACCATGGCTGGGAGCTGCCATACCTGCCATGCCCGATTACTGCTCTGGTGACTGGCCCTGCTCCAGTCTCATTCGGAGAGGTACTCAGGCAAAGGAGAAGAAGAGAGCCAAAACATGCAGCATAGAGGGCAAGGAAGAGACCTCCTCACCCGGAAGAAGAAGCAGGTAGCATTCCCAGAGTCCACAAGACTGAGACCCTTTCCCTGCGTGCAAATAAGCCAGCACTCAGGCTGGATGGGACCATTTGCCAGAGATTCTGGATGCACATCAGTCTGATAAGGATACAGAGCCTGTCTTGGAGGCCCATAGTGTCACCTCAGAAGCAGATCCCTGGGGACTTTCTCCTGGTTCCCCCACCCCACCCCAGAGTTCCCGAGTCATCCATTGTAGCTGACTATACAGCTTGATCATCTCTCTGCACTAGCCTAGACCCATTCCTCCTCCTTCCCACCACTCCATCCCCTTCTGCCCAAGGCCCTTCTCACCAGGGACAGATCTTTGTGGATGGCACAAGTAACATTCTGGAAGGAGCACTCTTCAAGGCACAGAAGGTAAGTTTGGCACATTGTTGGAGCAGTGGGTACCCAAAACACAGCCATATTTATTGGCACCCTTCATTTCAGAGCAGTCTGTGAAGGGCTGTGAGCATGTTCCCACTATATAGACAAGGCAGCTGAAGGTCAAGTGGGTTAAATGAGTTTCTCAAAATCTAAAGGTGGATCTATCTGGCAAATATCATGTAACCCTTCTATTAATTACAATAAAAAATATATGAAAAAAAAATTTAAAAAAAAATCTAAAGGGGGCAGGAGCCCAAGGTCACCCTCATACCACCATGGACACCTTTCCCATTGTCACTGACTGTCTCCTGGTTGTTTGTCCTAGGGCAATTCAAAGCCAACTCTCCAAAGTTTTGAGGAGCTGCTTCCCCAGTATAAGCTTTGAATTTGCTTCCCTCTTCCCTCTTCCTGGATCTTACAGGTGGTCAGTATCTACTCTACAGGCCAGGGCAATGGAGAGACCAGTGTCCCAGGGGACAAGCAGTGGCTCATACAGCAGCCACCAGAGAACCTCTTCACTGACCCTGATGTATCTGACTGGGTTTTATCCAGGAACTCACTGGGGAAATCCCACAATTTTGTCTTGCTTCTGAGTTTTCTAAAGCAGCCAGTACTTTCCTATTAACTTTCATTTACGGGCAGCCAAAGTCGGAAGAGAACACCCCTGCCTAACCTGGAGCAAGTGAAGGCTGTTTGTTTACACAGCGTATCCCAGGCCTCTAACTCTCAGGTAGCTGAGTAGAAGCAACTGTCCATCAAATACACAGCAAGGACATGACAGAGCCCTGAGGCACTGCCAAGTCCAGATGCCCCAGAGGGTGAGTAAGTTTATAGACTGCCACAGCGTCCATGCCTGTCCATTCTTGACCTGCTGTCCTCACCTCCTAATGAAGCCATATTAGCATGTCCACACCTGAGTTCCAGAAATCCCCAGACAGACTTCAAAAACCAAGTCCCCAACCTAAGACCATGTGATTTAGCACTATTGCTGTCAGTAGGTACACACACCTCATTGTAAAGCCTCCTGATCTCATGAAGGAGAGCTGAGAGCAATCTTCCACACATGCCTAGATACAATGGTGCCATGGACCTGAAGCATCCCAGCCCTTTTGTAAAGATCTCCGTTTTCCTTAATCTCCAGTTCAGGGACTGGATCCTGTCCTATGATGACTTACTTCCTATCTGTGGGCAAGAGCAGGGAGAAAGTCAAAGAAATCAGCGAGGTAAGCCTGCCTCCCAAGTTCCCACACTCACAGGCAGTGAGAAAGAAACCTCCTGAATCTGGCTTCAGGGGAAGTGTCCGTTTACAAGAGCCCCTCAGTAAGAGGAACACAGGCACACACTGCCGGCCAGCCCAGATCACTGCTGACAATGAACACAACAGAGCTGGAAGCTGCAAACAGGTGCCAGCTACGTTCCAAGAACCAAAAAGAATCTCCAAGTGGGGAAAGAAAAAAAATCAATGACATAGAAAGCCAGAAGTTAGGGAGCCTCCTTGGGGAAACTCACTCCCCAAGAAGTCACGGGAATGCCCAAGAAAGTGAGTGAGTGGCACAGGGAAGTCACAAGACTCCCCCCCCCCAGGAGTCATCTGGCCCCTCTAGATCCACAGCAGCTGAAGCAGCTCTGGGAAGCCCCTGGAATGGCATAGCAGGTACAGCACAAGAAAACTAGCTGGAGCAGGGGCTTGTCCCTGACACAGCAGGTGGCAGCTCCAGGAAGGAGGACAAGTCCAAGCACAGTTTGTACCTGGCATGGTGGCCAAGTCAAACAGCAAGCCAGATGCAAACAGTTGGCACACAGTACCATGGCCTTTATGAAGCACAGAGCAGTGTCACAGGGATTAGGGGCCTGCTGGAGCCATGGATGGCTCCAGCTTACTCCAGCCTCACACATGGCTGGACCACGTGAGATTCACTTCACCTCCCCCCGCCCCCAGGGCTGCTGTGGAAGATTCACTACACCACACTCTTCTCTGCCATGAGGTGACAGCACAAGGAGGGGATGAAAACCACAAGAACCTGACACCAGATCTGTGAGGGCATCCTGTCTGCAGTGTTACAGGCAGAGAATCCAGTACACAATGAAAAAGAGATGTGAAAAGGAATGAGTAGATAGAAGAGTCAAACGGCTCTGCTATGAAATGGGTTGGACTTGAACCCTGCTCCATCTCTCTCCGGCCCTGACTGGGGCTTGGGCTAATAAGCTTGTTTCTTTGATCTATACAGTGAGTACAACTCAGGCCTGTTACTCAGTGTGGTTCTGAGGACTGTGAGTAGGACATATGTCAAAGAGCCACATGACATAGCCCATAATCAGAGCCCAATAAAGGACTGGTGGAGCATTAGGAACACATCTACTCAGTCTGCAGAAGAAGTCAAGAACATTTATCTCTGAAATGGGACGTGCTATGAAGGACACATTTAGAAAGCATTCCCAGAAGTCAGAGGGGGAAATAGAAATGCAGAAATACTAGGATAGCTAAGAAAGAAGGCCCAATAATACAAAAGGCTGACAGAGAGAGGGTAGTCAGCCAATCTGAAATGAGCAGAAGCAAAAAAGTAATGAAGATACAGGAAAACTTTTCAAGCCTGAATACTAAGCTGGGTGTGAAGGTCACAAGTCTCCTTGATTACTAAGTATACACATTTTAATTTCATGGTGAAAAATCATAAGCGTCCAAGAGAACCTTTCAGGCGAACTGTGATGGAGGACACATCAACTTGGTGTGAAATTTCCCTGCAAAACCCAAAGAAGCAAATTACAGGGACTAGTAGCACAGCTCAGTGATAGAGCCCTAATCTCATATGCACACGGCTCTAGGTTCCAACATTGGCAGAGAGAAAGTGAGGGGGGGGGGAGGAAAGAAGGAAAGGAAGTGAGGAAGAGAGGGAAAGAGGGAGGAAGGGAGGGAGGGAGGAAGAGTGAGAGGGAGGGAGGGAGGAAGGAAGGAAAAGAAGGACCTCCAATTCATCATTCATAAACATAAAAGAATACCAGAGCCTTCTTCCATTTGTGTGTGTGTGTGTGTGTGTGTGTGTGTGTGTGTGTGTGTGTGTGTGTGTGTGTGTGTGGACTGAGTTCAGGGCTGGACACTGTACCTGAATTTTTATGCTTAAGGCTAGTGCTCTACCACTTTAGCCACAGCTCCACTTCTAGCTTTTTTTTAGTGGTTAATTTCCCTGCCCAGCTAGCTGCAAACTGTGATCTGAGCTCTGATCTCAGGTTCATGAGTACCGAGGATTAAAGGCGTGAGCCATTGGTGCCCACCTAAAGAGCCTTCCTCTTGGTATATCTGGAAGCAACAGAACACAGATTGGAGCCTCGAATCTCATGGCTCCAGCAGCCCCCAGCTCAGCAAACCCTCTTCGGCACCCACTCATCTGTGCCTGTTTCCAGGGAGGATGTGCCGCCCCCTGACAGCGGATCCACACCATCTTGGGGGCTGGTCCTCGCCTACTGAATATGGCAGTGCCATCAACCCCTCCCTGGGGATCTCCAGCTGGAGCAGGCAGCTGACTGACTCACCCTGCTTGTCATCTCAGGGCCTCCTTCCCCACCCACCCTGCACTCCATCTCTGCCTCCCCCTCCTCACTCGGTGAGCTTGCAGAACAGGGCACAGTCCCTTCCCGTCCCTGTCCCACCCCCCACCACACAAACAGGGTCTGCTGACGAGAGAAAGGCAGGCACATGCATACACACACAACACCCTGGGGGAGTCCGAGGCACATCCTGCTTGAGATAGCGCCCCAGGACCACCCTGGAAGGGGACAGGGCAGGATGGGCAGAGGTGTGCACCACACAGCAGATTCTCTGCACCGGCAAGCAGACCAGGGTCAGCTGTGACCTAATTAAATCAAAATGTCCTGTGGGGAAGGAGACAATTTTCCACTCACAAAGATGCAATTCAAATGTGAGATGTGCCGGGGGATTTCTAGGCTGCTGACTGCAAATCACCAACGATTCTATCACACATGGAAGGTTTTCAGTGCCCACAGAGATCACCCCAGGAACTCTTAGCACACAGGTGAGGCAGGAGAAGCACACAGATGCACTGAGATAGCCCCGAGATCACACAGCACGAGGACTAAAACACACAGCTGAGGAGTGCAGAAGCAGCTTCCTTCTGCTACTACAGGCTGCCATGACACACAGCAGTGGAGGCTCATGGGAAGAGAGAGAAAGAAGTCACAAAGAGAACTCTCCACCTGACACTCCCTGCTAAATGATGGGGATTTGGGCAGTGGAAGTGCCTTTCCTTGTGACACTTTTCTTCTGTGGGGGACAACATGCCCCTGGTGTGTCTTCGTGCATGAGAATACATGCCTAGAGACGAAGGTCAGGCCTCCTGAGCCATCAGCCACCATCTCAACCCTTGTCTTTCAAAACTCACTTAGCAACCCAGACTTTGACACTGGGATGTGTCATATGCCTAGAGTTCACGTTGCGTGTGCCAGTGCGGGGTCTTGAACTCGGGGTATGGGTGCTGTCACTGAAGAATATTTTTTCTTCAAGGCTAGCACTCTACCACAGATTCACTTCTGGCTTTTCTTGCTGGTTACTTAGATCTAAGTACTGTGAACTTTCCTGCCTCCATTGACTTCAAACAGAGATCTCTGCCTCCTGAGTAGCTAGGATGACAGGCACGAGCCACCAGTAACTGGCACAGGGTTCGCTTTGTGAAGATGTGAAGTGTGCGGAGGGCAGGGCACAAGGATGGGTCTTCCCATGGGGCCATCTGAGTCTATGCTACTCAGAACAGGGTTCTTCCAACTGATGCTGGGGGCTCACCCTTTACTAGCTATGTAACATCTTCCATTTATCCTAAAGTTTCCAGCATTTATTTCTCTCCGCTGGAAAGACTGGAAGACTCCCTCCCGTAGTCCTCTGGATGAAGTCTCTGTTCAGCTCAGGGGATGAGGCTAGGCCTCTCCACTCTCCGTGTCTAACCAGCCCTTCCTGACCACATTCTATGGAGGAGCAGGATGTGTGGGGCTGAGGGAGATTTAGAATTGTGTAGGGAGCACCAGGAAAGAGAAGAGGATCAAGGTTGGCTCGTGAGGGGAAGGTGCTGAGGACCTGGACCAGAGTCATGTCAGTGCATGCTCTGAAGCTTGCGCATGTGTGCTGTGCTCTGAATCAGAGGAGTCAATGAGGATGTTCACAGAAACTCATAAATGTTCTGCCTGCCAATCTGGGAAAGACAGGACTGGGCTTGAGATAAGAGTGGGGAAGGACCTTTTTTTAAAGACAGAAAGAGAAACCTGGGAAGAAAGACATTGCTGGTCTTTGGATGATGGGACCTCTTCTCTTTGAGAAGTCTGTTGCTTTTGCTTCCAGCTAGCCGAGCTCTTGTAATAAATCCTTTACTACGGAGCCCTGGCTTTTGGCATTCTATTCTTTAGACATCTCCTTCCCACTGCTCAGGCCTCACAGGGAATAAGGCAGCCCACTGAGGCTCCACTCAGGGCTTTGCACTCATCTGCCAGTTACTAAGAGGTGAAAGGTGTGAGACTTTTCTGTCCACTCCTTATTAAATTCCAAACCTGCCTTCCTCCCTTTTTAATCTTTAAAATCATTGGAGAAGACGAATCTATTTTCTAGAGGGCAGCAGGGAGGTTGGCCATGGGGAAAAGAGCAAGCTCAGAGGCTAGGTGCCTGGCTAACCCAGGCACACTTCCATGAGGGCCTCTGAAAGAACACAGCCAATAAGAGAAAGCCCATCTTCTATCTGCCAGGGATCTGACCTGGAGCTGGGAGTGAATCAGCCACAGCAGGAACAATAAAATGTCACCTCTTACCTTTTTAAAAAAAATGCATGTTCCACAGGATAGATATTTTTTCACATGATGGATATCAAAGAATATTTATTATTAATATTTTTGAAGTATATTTATTCCTAAACCTTCAGGATCTATTTCTCCCAGCAAATGAGCCATATTTTTTATACAGCAGCTTGGAGTATTCCCTGTGAGGCTCTGGGATGTGTACCTCAAAAGCTGTCAAATGTGGATCTGAAAGGCCAGGGTCCCCAGGGAGACCCTGCCCATGTGTTCCTTCCTGAGATCCATTCATGGATTCAGAGCCCGGAAGAGCTGCAGGCTGGCAGCTGGCGTCTGAGTCAGCAGCTCTCAAAGCGATGGCCTTTTCCACCTCCTCATGAATCACTAGCCTGCCACCCCTGCACGTGCTGGAGTAAGATATGGCCAGGCAGTGTGCTGCTCCCAGAAAAAGCTGGGGCCACTGAATGCAAGGCATATGACACCATGAAGTGAAAACCAAAATTTACCTTCACTGCATACCACCCTGTGCCAACCATTAATTACTGGGTATTGCCTTACCATGTAATACAGAACACTCAAAGGGAGCAATGAGTCCTTTAAACACTCAGAAGAAGTAAGACTAGTGGATGGAGTGAGGAACAGACAACTCTAAAAGAAGACATAACAGAGAGCCTCTGGAGTCTTTGGAGAGTCATTGGATTTTGGCTTGGGAGGCAGTGACTGGGAAGATCAAGGTTTGAGGGCAGTCTAGACAAAAAGTTAGCAACATTCCATCTCAATGGAGAAACTGGACATAATAGTACATTCCTGTACTCCCAGCAATAAAGGAGAATGTAGGAAGAAGAATTATTGCTTGAGGCCCACCAAATCACAAAACTATGAGGCCATATGGAGATAAATAACTAAAGCAAAACCACTAAAGTGATTCAAGTGGTAGAGCACCACCCTAGCAAGTCAAAGCCCTGAGTTCAAACTCTACCATCACCAAAAAAACCAAAAACAAAAGACTGCTTTGAGAAAGGAGGCAGCAAGGGAGAAAGCAGATATTCAAAAGAGAAAGAAAGGGGTTGCACCTCAGAGCACCAGAAACTGAACTTTTAGGAAAGCTGGCTTTGTCCTTACCCATGAACAATTAGTGGGACTAAAAAACCCAGACGGGGAGACAAGGAAGCAAAAAGAGTAGGATGAAGAACCCCACAATGCTTGGCTAGAGCCAAGGGCCATACAGTGGAGATAAAATGGAGAGGAAGGGTGCTGTTCTGCTGGACTTCTCGTTTTCCTTTGGATAATGAGGAGCTATGAAAGAGTTTTTGATGAGGAATGTGGAATAATCAGCTAACATTTAAACGTTTGATTGCCTCATCAGGTGAATGCCTAATCAGAAATGAGAGATTACTGCAAGAGTCCAAGCAAGCAGCAACAGAGGCCTGAACTACACAAAGGGCAGTGGCAGGAGAACATGCTGGGGGCTCACTAAGGGTCTGACAGGGGAGAGGGAAGCTCATCCCACAAAACTACACATCATGGGAGAAACTGACTCTGCCCTGTCCCTTTGGGAACAGCCCCTCAGCGCTCTTCTGAGAACTTGTAGTGCCCAGTAAAGACTCCTTGGCCTGATAGGGTTGTTCAGGCCATGAAGGAGGAGGGGGCAGGCACCCCAGTTGTCTTTCAAGCATATCCTAAAATCAAAGGAGCCTTGTCTGAGGGTTCCTACATCTAGAAAGACCAAGGCAATTGTCAGGGTAGATGTGTCCCATTCATTCATTCATTCATTCATTCATTCATTCATGCATTCGTTCATATCCACCCAGCCATTAAAGACAAGGTCTTGCTACATAGCCCAGGCTGCCCTTAAAGTCTCCCCATCTTTTCCCCTCATCACCCACCCATCAAGTGTGGGATTACAAGTATGTGTACTGCCATATCTGCAAAGAATACCTAAGATGTTTTTAAGATGTATGTATTTGTGTGTGTGAGAGAGAGAAAGAGACAGAGAGAGGAAAAGAAAGAAGGGAAGAGAGAAAGAGAGAGGATAAGATAAAGAGAGAGAAAGGAAGAGAAAGGCAAAAGAAAAGGGAAAGCAAGGAGGAGAATGGGAGAAACATGTCCCCTCCAGCCTTCCGCTCCTCCCACTGCCCATCACAAAACCTTCTTCCAGCATAGGCCATTTGATCAGACCAAGATTTAGACTATCCGCTCAAAATGAGAGCAAAGTGCTATTTTCCAAGTGGACTAGGACAAGTAAACATTTGTTTTTATAGCCTACTGGAAAAAAAAAACTGAACAGAAATGCTTTGCAACTCAAAAGCTGAATTTTTCATTTAAAATGTAAATGCCTCTGCCATTTACACAGATGGACCTGGATGGCAGAAGGCCAAGTAAAAATGAAATAAGGTAGGTACAAAGAAATGTATTTCAGGATCTCACTTATATATAAAATATGTGTATATACATAGATACCCATAAATATAGTATTTAAATATATACTTATATATGTGTATATGTATAGAGAAGAGTGATAAGGGAGAAACATGGAAACAGAGATACAAAGAAAGAAAAAGACAGACAGAGGTGGGTGGGTGGGTGGGTGAAATATACATAGGACAGAATATAAACCAGTAACTTTTACCAGTAGAAGAAAGAGGGGAAAGGAAATGGGGACCTAGATGGCAGATATAAAGCAATACACAGACAAGGGAACAAATGTAGGAATCTAATGCCCAGTATGAGAACTAAAGTTACAAAACTTGGACTGGGAACTTTTACTCAAAAAGTAGCTGTGATTATGTAGCTATTAGATCCAAACAGTACAAGAGCGAGCACTCAATATTTGCATACCCAATGCTATGGACATGGTATTGGAAATATAAACATAACTACATAGACATAAAAACCTATGACTCTATAGACATAATGCTATATTACATAAATTAATATGTATCTATGATATATAAACCCTTAGCCTAATTTTGATTATGTTCTAAAAACTAAGTGCCAGTGATTATATATAGAGATTCCCTTCTTGAACACTTGTTTTATTAAACTTGTCATTTGAAATATGATGTAAAAATCATTTCAATAAATTCTTTAATTAAAAAAAAGTAGCTGTGCACTGCTCTTGTCACAAACTAGTCTACACGTGGTTCTTCCACTTTGCCACAGGAGCCATGTCACTCTAGGCGTACCCCCATCATCTTGTAACCCTCAAATATACAGCACATGATCCATTTCAAAATGAAGAAATGCAAAGCAAGGGCACCATAGAAAAGAATATTCTTACCAATTCCTTTAGCTCGCTGTGACATAAGAGAAAGCTTGGGGGCTATTGGGAACTATATTGTTCCTTGCTTGTTCAAATGTACCTGGCTTATGGGAAGGGAGAAAAGCAATCCAGAATCACTGCAATAGTGTAGGTCCCTGAAACACTACCTGAGGCTTGAATCTTAAAGCTGAGCCCAACCAGCTCAGCAGACTTTGCACACCAGTCCTGCCAGAGCTGAACTTGCCGTCAGTGCTGATAAAAATCTCTAGACTGGAACCAGAGCGTCAATATCAGGGGATTATCCCTGAACTGGCTGTTCTTTCCTTCAGGCGAGCTCTCTGGTCCTGGCGGGCCAGTGTGCTAATTAGCCCTGTCCCAGCTCTGACAGGCCCTACATTCTACCCTGTGCTAATGCTCTGGCCCACATGAGCTCTAAGACATGCAGGACCTGGCCTAAGTCAGAACTGAGATGTAGTGCCAGGCTACTCTAGCTCAGAGATCTTCAGGGCCAAGGCAACCCAGCTCCGAGATCTCCCAGATGCAGGCTACTTTGCTTTCTCTATATCCTACTTAAGGCTTCTTGAGAAAGTGAGGAGGCCAAGCGTAAAAGACATTATGTCTTTCACACTTTGGGTAAGACCTCATGAAAGCTATGAGACCTTTATGGAAAGTAGCCTGGTAATATAAATAGAAATCATAAAATACTAATGATGAGGATGATGTTGCATATCTCCTTTGGTCCAGCAAGTTCAGCCTCTAGGAATCTGTCCTCGGGATACAGTCTGTGATGTGAATAGAAATGAATAATCATCAACAGTAGATCCTAGCCATAGTGTAATATCGAACAGAATGGGGAGATCACAGGGTTGATAGACGCACTGCTCACAGTGGTCCTAGTTCAGAAAGTACTTCATATCATTGAAAAAGGAAAGACAGCCTGACACTAATAATCTTAGATACTCAGGTGGCTGAGATCTGAGACTCATGGTTTAAAGCCAGCCCAGGCAGGAAGGTCTGTGAGACTCTAATCTTCAGTGAACAGGCAAAAAAGCCAGAAATGTTGCTTGGCTGAAGTGACAGAGCTCAGGGACAGCATCCAGGCTTTTGAGTTCAAGCCCCAGGACCAATACAGAGAGACAGAAACAGAGAGAGATTACATAGAATAGAGAGTGTTATGGATTATTCCAAAATATTAACAGACATCATCTCTGGGATATAATTGCTTTCATCTTTATAAAATATATATTACATTGTTCATTATATTTGTGTGTGAGTGTGTGTATGCGTGTGTGTGTGTGCGCGCGTGCACATGCACATGCACGCACGCATGTGTAAGTGTGAGACAGACAGACAGACAGTGTCCTAGGGCTTGAACTCAGAGCCTATGTGTTGTTCCTTTCCTTTTACCACCTGGGATAACAGCTCCACTTCTGGCTTTTTTGGTGGTTAACTGGAAATAAGAGTCTCATAGACTTTCCTTCCTCAAGCTAGCTTTGAACCACAGTTTCTCAGATCTCAGCCTCCTGAGTAACTAAGATTATGGGTGTGAGCCACTGCCACCCTTCAAAAAAAATCATAATTGTTTAATGTGTCAAGGTGAAAATCTAAGCTCATTACTATCACTAGAAAAGCTCTATAAAAACAGCTCTGCAGCACTCCCTGGCCCAATATCCTCATGCCCTATACTCTACCCAGAGAAGTATCTGCTGTTTATAAAACAAGCTCTTTCCTACCTCAGGGCCTCTGCAGGAGCTGTTCTCATGCAAAATTCTCTTCCCCCTGATTCCTACTTGCTTGCTCTCCAAATAAATATGCCCTCCTCAGAGATGCCTTTCCCACCATCATAAACAAATTCCACATAGTTGTCGTCCTAGAAGTTGGCAATAAGCGCCCATCACCTGCCCAAGGTCAGAACCTCCAGCTGTCAGATTCACTTCTGTATTCCTGCACTTTTTCTGTGGCCTAAAGAGAGCTTAGGGGATATGGATAACCTGGATAAGGTATGGGAAAATGCTTTCCAAACATCTCATAAGTATAAGTAAGAGAGTGTCACAGATATTCCCAGTCAGCTGAATATTCTCTTTCTTAAAATTGCTTATTATTATCATACAGGTGATATACAGAAGGACTATAGTTATGTAAGTCAGGTAATGAATATATTTCTTTTTGGACAATATAATCCTTTCCCCCTCTCTCTCTCCCAGTTTTTTTCCTTCCCATCCCCACCCACAAGTCTAGTGAGTATCGCTGCTGCATTTGTTCACCCTCTCTCCTCCATTTCTGTACACCCTTAACCTTCCCCAAGATAGATAAATGAACAAACAAGACTAAAAGAAAACAATAACAGCAATGAAGAAAAAAAAAAGTGATTCAAGAAATAATCCAAGCACCCCATTTGGTAAATATGTGAAGCTCATGAGCCAGAAAGGTACAAGATCTGTTCATCTGCCTGGGCCAGGTCTGCTCCACAGCCATGAGCACTGCAGGCAGCTGTGGTGTTCCTGATCATAGTCAGGTAACAGAACCCTTTCCCTGGAGGCCTGGGAGGGGATCCAGGCCCTGTCAGTAGGGCTGACTCAATCCCATCTTGCTAGCCTCCCTCCCAGCATCTGGGTGCTCCTAACTTGGGTCTGCCCTCCCTCAGCAGGCAGGCCTGTGATTCACAGATGGCCCTGCTGAGCCTATCTTTAGAAGTTCCACAGGCTGAAAAATCCATTTACTCGCTTGGCACCCTGGTCTGGTGCCTCCCTGGTAACGCCAATGATGGGAGAGTGTTGTGACTTGACCTACGCCTGCCTGGATAACAACAAGCCTTCCCTAAGAGTCCAAAGGGCCTGTTAGTGCCACCTCCAGATCCCCAAGGGATGCTGCACCCAAAGATGTGCCCATCTGTCCATCAGAGGCAGCCAGAACTTTCTAGAAGTTACAGACCAACAGGATAGCCTGGAAAGTCACTCTGCATCCGGGCATGCTGGGGGATGGAGGAAACCTGATCCAGGCGTGGTCCTGTCCAACCAGCCTGCCTCAGGAATGCAAGTTGAGTTTCTCCCTTGTAACACAGACCACAATGAGAGAACAATGCATATACAGAAGCAATTTCCCCAAGAAGACCCCAACCAGCACCCCCCAACACACACACACACACTCACACACACACACACACACACACACACACACACCTAGGGTGAGAGACTTGGGTCAAAGCAAATCCCAACTCATGCTGCAGACTAAGGAGGGAGGAGGAGAAACATGCCAGATTCTCTGAGTACCTGGCTTAGAGAGGGGACAGGGGAACTAGGAAAGCCAAGGACAATTCTTCAGGGCCTTTGATCACATCAACCTCTGACCTTCTACCCACCCACTTCTAGATGCCTTTAAAAGAAAAAAAAAGAAAGAAAGAGAAAGAGAGAGAGAGAAAAGAGTCTGGATAAATGACCTGTGTCATTCAGTGATGAAGCCTCGAGCCCTGCCTACTTTCTGTGGTTCCCAATCTGGCTTCCAAGCTGAGGAAAGAGAAGGACCAGCAAGAGTTCAAGGGCTCAAGAGCCATCCTTGAGAACTTGCAGAGGCACAAGCCCACAGGCTTGTTTCCTTAATCCTAAAAAGGGATCATAGTTTCTGCAGCCAAGGAGCCAGCCTGTTATGGTAAGTGAGGGGTGCTGGTGTGGGGGTGGAGCTAACTGCTTTGCCCAGCCAAGCATCACCTCTAGGGGAAACTGGCCACAAATACAGATTTCCAATCTTAATTTGTTTTTAAAGAAAACTTTACAACTCAGATTTTTAAAAAAAATCCAGACCTCCTACTTTTAAATGAAAGTAATTAATGCAAAAAATTAGCTATAAAACCAAAGAGGCAGAGCCACATATTCTTGCAGACTCTCCCAGCTTGTTCCCTCTGAGGAGAGAAGTGGTAGTACTTGGGTGGCAGGCAGAACAGAGAGATCCATCCTTCTCTGTTTCTCTCCAGGGAGGTGTCCCTGGCTGCCACACAAACATAGAGCTCCAGCCAGAGGCAAAGGCCAAGAATCGTGGCGCCTCCCATTTTGACAAGGGAAACAACAAAAATGGATGGGAATCCTCCATCATACATTGTCGGCCATCTCCCAAGCCTTGAGGCTTGTCTTGACTTACAGTGTCTTCTCCTCCCCATTCTGAAGCTAAGTCCTCTCCCTCCCAGAATACTCTGCTCTCAGATCAGAACTCTGGGCTCAACCTGCTCCAAGCACTTCCCTCATTTGCAACAGCCCCACAGGGAGCAGCCAGTCCCCTCCCTTCCTCCCTCCCTCCATCCATTTGGCATAGCTTGCAGTCAGGGCAGAGCTTGAAACCCTAAGCAGCTCCATAGGGGCCATATGTTATCTGAGTACCAGCAGACCCACCCAGAGAATCAGCCATTTACAGACTTTCAGGTGATGCATGTTTAAGAAATCCCCATCAGTAGAGGCATTACTATCCTGCAACACCCACCATGGCTCCCACTTCTCCTGGTCTTCCCTGCTTTCAGCCATATCTTTTGCTTTTGCTGATCCTGTGCCCATAGATAGTACCCATAGGTGGTCCTCTTCCCTTTCCTGAGACCTACAAAGCCCACCTCATGGTCCCTCTATGTCACTATTGTCACCATTCTTCCCTTCACTTTTGACTCTGTTACCACCTGATTCCTGATGAATGCTGTGCACAATCTATCTCCTTCACTAGAATTTGCAGAGCAGGGTACAGGGCAGGACCTGTGTCCTCTTCGGTGTCTGCTTATAATCCTGGTGCCTGAAACAGGGCCTGACATATGAGAGGCACAGGGTGCATGTTGGCCGCACAAAGGAAATTAAATAGAAAGGGAGACACTGCCAGATAGCATTGCTTTGAGCCCCTAAACTTCATGCTGAGAAGCAGGTAATCCAGGCTGTTCCTCCTTCTCCTCCTCCCCGCCTCCTCCTTCTCTCCCTCCTCCTCCTCCCATCCTCCCCCCCCTTTCTCCTCCTCCCCCTCCCTCTCCTTTGCCCAGGACACCTGCAGAACTTTCCACTCCTCTCCCCTCATCACATTTCTGTGCTCAGTGCTTCTAAGCAGGTCAGGTATGACTGTAAGAGGTGAGGATGGGGTGTCCTCTAAAGAGCAAGTGTGCAGAGCAGACTGAGCAGGAGTAGTGGAGGAAATAAGCACCAAAAGGAAATGGGTGATGGGGCAAGGACTGAACATATCCAGACACATTGGACTTGAGGATGGGAAGCAGGCACATGAGTGTGTGCATATAACTATGCCTATATGTGGGGGCAAGATGAGCTGGTGGAGAAGGTGATCTAAACTGGATAGAAATGAGACATAAGGGGCCCTGCCTCAGTGTCTCCATCTAAAGTGCCTCTGTGTGCACCCTGCTGTCCCCAGCGGCATGGGATAGATACTGTGGCCCCTCCAGTACTAGATGCAAAGGCCTCAATCAGCAGCATCTGGGCAGCACATCTGGGTGCCACAGATGCCCTGGGCCTGGGGACCTGGCATCCTGCAAGAAGAGGTTAGGCTTCCAGTGACAGTATTAGGACAGACACTGTGATTCGTCATAGTCCAGAAAGCCATAGGCTCCAGGGTGGAACAAGGCAGCTCACTGTCAGATGTCTATCACATAAGAGACACAGAGCCCTGCTTGGGCTGTCAGCTGAGTCACGGGGCCAGGAGATGAGGATGTAAGACATCTAGGGCATCATCCCCAGCCCACCTTGCAGGTGATATCTCTGCCCACTGCCCAGTTTTCCTTCATTTCCTCATGCCACAGGAACAAGGAGGTGTCCACATACCAGAGCAGACGAAGACATTGACCTCATGGAACACACTGTGTGCATGGAACAGGCACTATAGTTAAGAAAGCAGTTGCTAAAGCACACTGAGAAGCCAAACAGGTATGGCTGATGCCACCAGAGCAAATCAAACAGGGAAAAAGGGAAAAAAGAAGGACCCTTCTTTTACACTAGCCTCAGAAGTTCTCCAGCAGCCAAGCACCTTCACAGGGACAGCTGCTTTTCCACACGTTCAGAGAGAGTGCTGTTCCCTCGCATTCGACTCCCTGACCATCTGCACACTGGAATACAGGGTCCCAGAGGAGAGAAATTGTGTACCTGGTTCCCCTCTGTGCCTTAGGCTTAGAACAGGCCAACACAGGCCTGTTTATTCGTTCCATAGCCACGCCCTCCATGCCAGGTGTCTATTTCAGCATGTGAACTAACTAATACCTTGGTGGGATTCGATCACTTCTCTCTAGAGCTGCTTAAAATCTAAGAATGCAAGACCTATGCTACATACATATATAAAAAACAAATCAGATGGATGGATGGATGGATGGATAGATGGATGAGTGGGTGGGTAGATAGATGCATCTAACTAAAACATAGTCTATGCAGATATATATACAATTGTGAAATCCACTCAAACAATTTAATATATTAGGAAACTGAAGCATGTCTTGATAGAATACTACTGGGAAAAGGCAGACAGAGAGGAGGAATGAAGGTGAACACAGTTTAAAAAAACTATGCATGTATTAAACTGCAAAGCTCCTGTATTGCAAAGGACATAGCTAGTAAATTAATTAGGAAGCCTACAGAATGGGAGAAGATCTTCACTAACCATACAATGGACAAAGGCCTCATATCTAAAATATATCAACAGCTCAAAAAATTAAATCACTCCAAAACTAATCTCCAAAGAAACAACCATCCCATTAAAAGATGGGCCAAAGACTTAAAGAGGGTGCTCTCTGAAGAAGAAATAACCGCCTATAGACACATGAAGAAATGCTCAACATGTCTGGTCATAAATGAAATGCAAATCAAAACAACTCTAAGATTCCACCTCACTCCAGTTAGAATGGCCAGGATCAAGAAATCTAACAACAACAGATGCTGGAGGGGATGCGGCCAGGAAGGATCACAACTACTCTGTTGGTGGGAGTACAAACTTGTTCATCCACTATGGAAAGCAGTATGGCAGTTCCTCAAAAGACTAAACATAGAGCTCCCCTATGACCCAGCAATTCCACTACTTGACATTTACCCAATCGTCCAGGAACAAGGACAGACTAAATCCACTAGCACAACGATGTTCATTGTAGCACTATTTACCATAGCAAAGATATGGAACCAACCCAGATGTCCCTCAGTTGATGAATGGATCAACAAGATGTGGTATTTATACACAATGGAATTCTATTCTGCTGTCAGAAAGAATGACATCGCCCCATTTGTAAGGAAATGGAAAGACTTAGAAAAAAAATCATATTAAGTGAAGTAAGCCAGACTCAAAGGAACATAGGCCCAATAGTCTCCCTCATTTGTCATAATCAGTAGGAACCTTGGGCTCTCCTAGCAGAGATTTACAATAGAACAAAACCTAGATACATAAGGCCATATAAATGTAAGGACCTCCAGGATAAAGAAACAAAAACCATATAATGAGTGATTGTTGTCCTTAATGTACTATGTTATCTCTCATCTCTTTAGCTGTCCCTTGGTTATCTCATATTGTTACAATATTTCACCTTGTTATCTGATATATTTTATATGTGCTTAATTGGTTATTTGAAATCGGATAGGGAAGGGGGGAAATCAAGATGAGTGGGGGGACGGGGGAGGGAAATGGGGACCATGTCATGAGAAAAGGTATCAATGTTTGTGAAGTAATGCACCTTCTATTTGGTGAATATAATGTAACCCTTCTATTAATTACAATAAAAAAGGGGAAAAAAACTATGCATGTAAGAGCTGGGCACTGATGGCTCATGCTTGTAATCCTAGCTACTCAAGAGGCTAAGATCTGAAGATAGCAGCTCAAAGCCAGCCTGGGCAGAAAAGACCTTAGGAGACTCTTATTCCAGAGACAGGGTCTAGTTCAGAAAGAAAGAAAAAGAAAGAAAGAAAGAAAGAAAGAAAGAAAGAAAGAAAGAAAGAAAGAAGGAAGGAAGGAAGGAAGGAAGGAAGGAAGGAAGGAAGGAAGGAAGGAAGGAAGGAAGGAAGGAAAGAAAGAAAGAAAGAAAGAAAGAAAGAAAGAAAGAAAGAAAGATAGATAGATAGATAGATAGATAGATAGATAGATAGATAGATAGATAGATCTAAGAGCTGGGCTCTATCCCTGACTTACAGTGACCTCCCTACATAGCATTAGAGCTAAGGAGAAGCTCTGAGGGCACTTAAGTCTTGGGGATTCCCAGGGGGAGGGAATGAATCAATTAGGAGAGGGGACACATTTAGCTGCCTCAAGGACAACAGGTCTTTGGTCTGATCCCTGCCCCCAGCAGGCAGGGGAAAACCCGACAAGGATGGGAAGCTGCACACACTATACTAATGCACACTCTGGAGGAGATGCCTCCCTGTCGCTAAGCAACTACTGTACACACACACAGTTACTATTAGAAAGTTAATCATGGAAAATGCTGAGATCTCTTTCCCAGCCCTGCATCTCTCAGCTCCTCAGTACAGTTTCATCCTGTATATAATGTTACCCGATGGCACTCTTGGCACCATCCTCTCCCTTGTCCCAGGCCTTTATGACCTTTCCATTTGCCTCAAGCCGCGCACCACGTCAGCTCCGCAGAGCTCCAAGGCACACTGGCTTGGGTCTGTGCTTGGCTCAGGCCAGTACACTGACATTTTCCATGTGGCCACACCAGCCGGCCAAATGTTCAGAGTGGGATTAAGACAACTTGCTACCTCATCCCCAAATTGCTTCAGGAAAGGGAAAAACAACTCCAACCCCCACCTCGGCAACTGATTATATCCATATACTATCTCAGAGATGACAGAGCCAAAAAAAGTTGCCTTTCTGTCCATCCATGCATTCTGGGTATATAGACTACTTCCCTCCTCACACTTCCCAAAAGGTGGCCAGAGACTTGAGATCTGTTTGAAGGGCAGTGTCATAAAAATCTTAGTACCTCCTAGTCATTCAACACTCCAGTGGGCAGATAATTGATGTTTTCTGTTTGATGATTATTATTTGTGGGCACTGGTCTCTTTTCCATTAGCCTGGATAATTGAGAAGTAACCAAAAAAGAGTGTTAATATCATAACCAAGGTCAATGAGCTGGCTGCTACTCATCAACCCAAAGGCTGAATTACGACAGCGTTTATTAATAATAATGAAAACAAAAAATACCACGAGCAATTATAAAGTACAGGAATTCTACCATTACCTCAATAGCTTAGCCCTTTCTTGGTTAAACACAGGATGGGGAAAAAAATGTCCTAAGATTCAAGCTCAGAATCTTCTGGCAATAGACATGCCCTCTGCGTGATAACAGAGAAAATCAGATCAGGGTCTTTAAGGTATAAGGTCATGGCTGGCTCAGCTCCACCAGGTCTGTGCACTCTGGCCTCACTCTACCCACCAGGCCCTTCCTTGCATTGCACAGCGATTGGAGAAGACTCAGTGACTCCACAAGACTCAGCATTAAGCCCGTCATATACCACCACTCTCTATTAGCTGATGCTATGGTAGTCATTATTAATGGCATTATCTCCTTAAGAAGGAACAATGGGCTCTCATTTTTGACTCTTGTGCACACCTAGGAATACAGAGGGAGGGGAATGGAGTATCCTTGCTGTCTCTCAGGCTTCCCTATGTCCAGCAGTCATCCCATATTGTATCCAGCCCTCTGCCTTGGGACCTAGACTCATCTCACACCTGTTCCCTTCCCTTGCCCCCCCTCCCCTACTTTGGAGCAACATCATAGAAGACATGTAAAAGTGTGGGGCTTCATAGTGACAGCTGAAGTCCTGGGTTGGCAGTTCCTCCAGTGGTCCCCGGCTTTGGGAGATATCAAAACCCCAAAGACTCAGCTACAGAGAAACATCTCAGTATAGCTGTTCTCTCCATGTTCAAGAGCTTTTCTCCTCCCCCATTGACTCAACAAATTTCTACTGTTCCTCTACTGTGGGCTGGGCTCTGTAGCTAAGACATGACAAGTAAGAAGGAGCCAGCATAGAAACCCACAGCTGAAGAAAAAGGACATGAAGAGACCCAGAGGTAGACACAAGTGTGCCATGTTCTCTGTGGACAGACCGAAGCCTTTCTGTCATCCTTAGCCAAAAGAAACCTCGGAGGAGCCATAGAAGGAACCATCTAACTCAAGACAAAAATGACACTCCTCCTATGTCCCAAATTCCTCAACACCAGACCTCTGGCCTAAGCTATGGTTACCACTCCCTTTTTCTGTTTCATTTCTGTATAGCGTGTCCATTTTTCACTATCACAGGATAGTTCAATCGAGAATGGTAGAGAAAATGAGTCAACCATAGGAATTTATCTTTGATGCCCAAGTGAAGTCAGTACAAAATTCCATTTCCAGAGAGCTCAGCTTACACTGCCTACAGTATAAGATCTGTCCACACTGAAGAGTAGACAGCAAGGAGCACGTGAGATGTACTGGAGTACTTGAGGAATAAGAGAGCTTGAGAGCTTTCCACTAGCACATCCCCAGACCAGCCAGGCTCAAACATTCAAACACTGGGGAAGCCAAGAATGTGCCAACCAAGCTCTTTCGGAATAACAACCAGACTGCTCCAAAACTCCTTTACATGTTTGGATATTTTCAACACAGGCTCCAGAGCATGGTTTAGAACCGTCTGGATAAATCTATAAATGATGGGAAGAGTCTGAGTGTACAGTTAGCGACAGCCTGGAAGACCTGGTTCTGAGAGAAGAGACAATGCCAGGGACCCTGGTCCATCTGTGGGTTGTTGCCATGTTGCTTTACTGAGAATGGCATCCTGAGGCTGAGAGACTGGGCTTTAGGTACCTTCCCACCCACACCACTCACCATCATAGACAAGCATGGAGGAAAAGCAGACAGCTCTAGGGTATGTGTGGCGGGGAGAGGGGGTGTGAAGAAGAGGAGGACACAATATAAAGCACCCATTTTCCTCTGCATGTTGGAAACAAAGACAGCCTAGCCTGCCTGACTCCTTAATCCAATCACTACTCAACCACAAGACCCCTATCCACAGAGGAGTCCACTCTCAAAAAGGCAGGTTGATCTGGATAATCTTGTCTAAAAATAGTGACTACAAGTTAAGCTCAATGGCTCATGCCTATAATCCTAGATACTCAGGAGGCTGAGATCTGAGTATCACAGTTCAAAGCCATCCCAGACACTAAAGACCGTGAGACTCTTTATCTCCAATTAACCACCAGAAAACTGGAAGTGGCGCTGGGATCCAAGGGGTAGGGTGGTAACCTTGAGGTAAAGAGCTCGGGGACAACGCCCAGGCCCAGGGTAGGGAAGTAGCTTTGAGCTGAAGAGCTCAGGGACAGCACCGAGTCCAAGCCCCATGACCGACAAAAAAACAAAACAAAAATAAAAACAAAAAATAGTGACTACGACTTAATCTGTGGCCAACTTGAGCAAGAGGGTAAAAATAAAATGAAATCAGCTTTTTTCTCTGGGACTTAGGTAGTTTTCATTGGCACAATCTGATACACATTTGTGAAAGGACAATAGTGTTCCTAACTCTGTTGTCAGAATCAGGTGGTGAGAATGTGGAAAACCAGACCACACTGAGAGTTATCCCCAGAGGAGACCACATACCCAGCCTTGGACATGTCAAGACACGTCCATCAGGTTTGGGACTTGCTCTCCTGTGGGTACTCTACCAATTCCTCCACTCCCCTTTTCTTCCCAATCAACCAGAGGACAGAGGACAGGGTTCGAGACTCCATGGTGGTCTAAGACATTTCCTACATAGAAACAATAAGCCCTGAAAATAGTTTCTAGAAGCCCTGCTGACATTCTCCTGCCCTGAATCGTCTACAAATGCCTGCACTGCTCTAAGGGCTGAGAGACATCATTCACAACACCCCCAAATGACTGCTGGCTCCGCAAGTAGATCAGGCAACTTTCAGAGGGTCTTTCCCACTTTGGAGGAGACCCCAAGGCCATTCTATGCACAAGGCCATTCAAGGCAATTCAAGGAGATATTTCATTCCCCTCCCAAGTCCCTCATTCTGTGGCACAACTAGGTAGACAGGAGTCACCTTTTGCTGTTCATGGATACAAGACACAGCTATGGGTCATGCCCGCCCCCAACTTCTCTATACCAGTACAACCTCATTTCACTCTGATTTCCACTCTTCTACTCAACTTTGCACCCATTCCCTCCCTGGGCTAGCCAGGTCTGCCTAGTCTACAGCAATCAAAATATTCCATCTGCCACCGACTGACTCAAGGGCAGATCAGTGACTTCATTCTGGTCAACGTGACTAATGGAAAAAGTGTTAGGGGTATAGGAGAAAAGGTTTCCAGTCTCCATAGAGCCCTCCCCAGAAGCAACGGCCCCTGCCCTGCTTCTGGACATTGCCATCTCCAGATGTGATGTCTGGAGAGTTGCAGGCATCTTGCAGCCATGCGAGGAAGCTGGCTTAATACAAGGTTGTCAATGAGAACAACAGAGATTTCAAGGTCACCACATCATTAAATGACTGACCTCTGCACATTTTCTACTAATATAGACTATAGGAGATGCAGTTCCTTACTGCTAAGCCAATGTGAATCGACACTGACCATTATTTGTGGTCAGATGCATCCTTTTTTAGTTATTGTTCCTATACTGAGGCTTAAACTAGGGGTCTAGACACTGACTTGGCTTTATCACTCAAGGCTGACTTGATTTCATTTGACCCACATCTCCACTTCTAACTTTTTGCCAGTTAGTTGACGATAAGAGTCTTGCAGATATTCCTGCCTGGGCTGGCTTCAAAACATGATCCTCAGGTCTCAGCCTCCTGAGCTGTGAGGATTACAGGTGTCAGTCACAGCGCTTGGCTTTTCAAAGCGATCTTAACACTGTGGCTCCTACACAGAGCTCCATCTTCCTTCAATAACCAGAAGATGTTCTGGGATACCACCCAGGCAGAGCTCACCCTTTCCAATAAATCCCTGACGTCCCTTCTTTGCCATACATCAGTAGCATCTCACTTGATATTGATACCTTTTTGTTGCTTGAATCCTAGATAAATATGAGTGGTCTTCACAATGGACTTGCCCTTTTTCATGGAGAGAAAAGTGCAGCTACAAACTCAATTACAGCATCCAGAGAGCCAACATTGGCACCGGGAGGCCAGATGCTGCAATGTTGTAGGTTCTGGGCCTCTGAATGGCTATTCATTCTTGCCTACCTGGGAATGAATCTACCATCTCTCAAATCTGTCTGCTAGCTGAGACTTCAACAGACTGCAGGAAGATAGATGTTCATTTTCTTCTGTCTCTGTCTCTCTTTTTCTCTTTCTTACTCTCTTCTCTCCACATCATCTTTCTTCTCCCACCCCCACCCTCTCTCACTTAACCCAAGTGATGAAAGAAACAACAGTTAAACAGTTAAGTCAAAGGACATTAACAGATGCCACCCTATGCAATTAAAAACACCTCCCATGGATACTGACGTTGCTCTCAGAGGCATTGTGTGCAAATATAGTAAGTAAGCAGCATTAGGGGGGAAAGCCACCAGTACATACTTCCAAGAGTATGTCATGTCTCTTTAAGATGAGATCCACTGTCCGGTTCCATTCTAGGCCATAGCTACAGTTGCAAGCCCAAGGTCTCCTTACTGCCTCATGCAGTATTAATATGTCCTGGCTCTTTCCCAGATGGCACTGTGAGCCACAATGGAGGCCAGCTTCCACAGAACACACTACTTCGGGGCTCCCTCTTGACTTTTGCAGTTTTCTCTCTCCATGGACAGGCCAGGCCCTTCCCCAGAAATCACTACCTTCCACCCCCAGCAAGGGATACAAGTAGGCTTCTGGAGCAATGTGGTGTCCCTGCCCCCTCCTGGGGGCTGCTTCCACAATGAGGAGGGGATGTGCTGTGCTGTGGCCATCACAAGATGAGGGAGAAGGTGTCCTGAGACACTGGCACCAGAGCTGAACTTGAGGTCACTTGGGCAGCAGTTGGCAACCCACCATGAAACTCCCCAGACTGAGAGGTCCTGTGCACACCCCCTAAGTCTGTGAAGAGCTCCTACTCTACCTTTACTCTCCCCAGTCATTACCAGATGTCAGGGTGATTCCCTGGTTTTATTTTAGGACAGCCCCAAAACCAGTTCCATCTGTGAGGAGAGGAGGAGAGGAGGCTTCACAAGAAAGAAACGCAGAGTAGAGGCAAGGGGAGAAAATGGCAGAAAGGTGAGGTCCAGTTGAACCCATCTCCATGGAACATCACTACCCAGGGACCCTCACCAGGCACCATGCGCATACACAGCTTCCTGTCACCATCAGGAGCCCCAGAGGCTTGGGCTGATGTCATCTGCAGGGACGACTAAACCTGAGGCATGTGTGTCAGCTGGGCTTTTGAGATCATCTGTCTAGGTCTAGAGCTTAACCTGACCATTCAGGCTCTGCTCTTCAGTCTCCTCATCTGCAAACCAGGATGGAAAACAGTATCCAGTACTGTAAATGTCCACCTGTGCCAGGGAGCTTACACCCAGCAGAGCAAGTGGGAAAGATGTGCCTATGAGCAGAGTGAAACAAAAATGTACTCTCAGAACTCAGTGATGTCCTCAATTCAGAAAACACAATGTGACCTTTGACCCAGTAATTACACCTATACGGATATACTCAAAGGAATTAAAAGCAAGTATGCACATACACACACACATACACAAATGTCCATTTTATCACTCTTCGTAATAGCCAAAGGTAGAAACAACCCAACTATTCATCCATTCTACACAGTGGAATGCTAGTTAGCCCTGGGAACAAATAAAGTTCCAATACATGAAGGGCATTGGTGAAAATGACATCTAATCACCCCAAATATCTAGCACAAAGTACATAAATGAATGAGTGAGTTAAAATTACAATTAACGGGCTGGGAGTTTGGCCTAGTGGTAGAGCGCTTGCCTAGCATGCATGAAGACCTGGGTTCAATTCCTCGGTACTACGTACATAGAAAAAAGAAAGCCGGAAGTGGTGCTGAGGCTCAATGGTAGAGCTCTAGTCTTGAGAAAGCCCAAGGACAGTGCTTAGGCCCTGAGCCCAAGGCCAGGATTGGCAAAAAAAAAAAAAATTACAATTAACTAGAAATCATGGAAAAGTTAATAAAAAATGAGTATAAATTAGGGCAACTCAATTCCTAGATAACCTTGCCCCACCTTCACCCTCAAGACTTCCACAGGAATAAAGACCCTGAGACACTAGGTACAGTGAGTGACAAACCAACCTCGGCTGGAGAACTGAGAGTGCCTGAGCATAACTGATTGAAGGCTTCAGGTTCATTCTCAATTCCTTCCACAGAGGGAGCCCAGTGCCAGCCCTTTTCACAGTTACCCCACCCAAATCTCTGAAAGTTAAACTTATCCTATAGGGAAGTCAGGAGCAAACCCAGCTGATATTCAATAAGTCAAACATCAAAATCAAAACATGGGACTTTACGGTCATTTTTGCTTCTTACAGTGTCTATACACCAATCTTCTCAACAACACAAGAGGCCAGAGACACAAGTGACAGTAGAGACCAGATTATCAACGTTCTAGAATTATTAGACCTCCTAGTCCAGGTAGATCCTAAGAACTCCTTTCTAACATAAAGCTACTGACTACTATGATGGGAAGCCACACAGAAAAACCCATCCTTGGGATAAAACAACCCCAGATGTATCCCAACCACATGTATCCTTGGGTGTCCTTGGGTGTGTTTAGATCTCTCTAGGACTCTTCTACATTTTTCTGTCTGTAAAATTATATTGTCCGGCACCACTGAATCATGCCTATAATCCTCACTACTCATGAAGCTGAGATCTGAGAATCAAAGTTCAAAGCTGGCCCGAGCAGGCAAGTCCATAAAGCTCTAACCACTCTCTTCCCCCTTACCTCCAAAAAAAACCAACCAACCAACAAACAAACAAAAAAACAGAAGAGAGCTCAAATAGTAGAGCACTGGCCTTGACAGGAAAAGGTATAGGTTAGCCCAAGCCCTGAGTTCAATTCTCAATATCAATATCAATCTCAGAGAGAGGGGGGGGGAGAGGTTATCTAAATCTAACCTAAAATAAAACAAATTGTCTCCAAGATCTCAAAGGCTCTTATATGATCAGATTAACAACTGCCCCGAGATTTAAAAAAAAAAAAAAAAACTGCCCCGAGAAGGATCCAGAAAGAGGCCATCCTGTCCAGTCACTTGCATGTGAGGGTGGACGGCCTCAATGCTAGGCTGACGGGATGCACAAGGTTTAGCCACCGCCAACACTCCTCTGGAGCTGCTTATACCCATGTCCTACACATTCCCTGCTCCAGGAATGTATCCGAAAAGCAAGATTCTACACCTACGAGTATTCTGTATGAAATCTTTAGTGTCACATAGCTCAGTAGTATCCAAAATTCTGTCCTCTCTGATCTTCCTACCTTCTGTCAAGAATGAATGCCCTTTGCTAGTACCCACTATGCATCATCCTTTAAATCAATTTAAAATTGTCTTGCTTTTTTTTCAAAAATAGCATCGTCCTGGAAATAATATCTGTAGAATCACGAGCTTTGATATGCTAGTTCTATTTTTTCACAAGCACATTTACATACACAACTATAATAAGAACTTCATCTGTGTTGCTCCACACAGAATATTCTACACCAGGGTGGAGGAGCTGCAGAACAGGGCCCTACACATTCCCTGTCTTCTTCCTTTCTAGAGAAGATAAATGGAAACTCAAGGGAGGCTCAAGTTGAAGGTGACTCCGCTGAAAGCATCAGGCTGGGCTTTGAGCATCAGTTGTGGGGCATGCCTAATTCCAAATCCCAAGACTTTGCTGCTCTTGGGAGAATCTAGCTTATCTGCAGGTTATAAGGATGGATAAAAGTCAAGAGACTGCAAGTAATTCTGATGACCTTTATCACCTCTTCAACCTAATCCTACCCTAAGAACTTGACAGCAAGATTTTCCATGATAATCTGAAACAAGAGTACTTTGTGTGTGTATGCAGAAGTAGATCCGGGGCACACTGGAGCGTTCACTGGGTAACTCTAAGCAGGTTAAGGTTTATTCCCTACTCTGGCAATGCTTGAAGTCAGCTTGTCCCTTTCCAAAGGTTGCACCGCTGGCCATATCAGACCCTGAAAAATGCTCACCCTCATCACAAGAGACTTAGCTGTGCAGGTACATGACACAATCCACAGCCATCCAGCTTCCAGAGAAAACAGTGGAGGTGCAAAACCCTATGAGGTCAGTGGGATCGTCTCAAACACAGGATGCCCATCTCAAAAACAAGACTTCAAGTCTTCATATCAAGAGCACTGACGATACCCCATTCCCCTACAAACACAGCTTGAAAATGAACAAACAAGGAGGGATAATGCTCATGAAGATCCCATCCAACCTCTCACAGGACAGAGCCGAGAGGCAGTGAGGAGGATCTGCCCAAGGCCACCCAGCTGTGTCAAATCAGGCCACAGTCTGGGTAGAGGGTTGATGCAGCCTCCCCCTCAGTCTCTCCACCCATGTAGCACTGATGAAATTGTCAATTACAGTGCTATCCCCTCAATCCAGAAATCAATAAAGTCTAAGTGGAGAGCCCAGCTACCCATGTGAATTTTAACTACAACAACAAAGAAAAATGATGAGGGAAACTACCTATTCCATTATCCCTCCCAAAGTGTTTTCCAGTAGCAAGTCAATATGCAAGAGAAATCATCACCTACAAAATAAACCCAGCAGTTGCAGGGGAAGCAGAGTGAATTGTGTCTGCAGGGAGAAAAGGCTCGCCGTGCATTTCCGCTTCATGAGAAATCCCCATACTGTGCACAATGGCAGCTGCAGAAGGATTCCCTGTGCAGGCATGCATTGACACACATCACTTGACTCCAACACGAGAGGCCTTTGAATTCCCTGCCACAACCACCAAGTATGAAAGAGGAAAAGGATTTCCCCTGCAGGGCAGTGGATGCTTTGGACTGTCTGGCCAAGCCTGGCAGGCTAGAGGCTGGCAATGAAGAAAGGACCGACCAGCAAATAAAGACAAGTGCTGTAAAAAGAGCCTTGTTGAATGGAAGAAATTAGGGGCAATCTACTTCTTCCTTCATTTTACTAAAGACTGGAAAAGACTCCCAACGAGAGTTGGAGTTTTCCCAACGAGAACCAACTAATGGCTAAGCCCCACTCCATAAAGACACCACAAACAGTAAGCAATTCCAAGTGTAGAAAAAATTTGAAGTAGGCTTGGGATCTCCTTAGGATCATTTCTCTTGTGGCTATGGAAGATGTGATGGTCGGTTACATGGTTTGCAGCAAGATTCTATTATCTCTTCATTTCTGAGAGAAAGTAAACCAGACAACAAGAACAAAATGACTCTTCAAAAGTAAGCCAGAGAGTGAATCGACTTAAAGCCAGAGTCCAAGTGAAAAATTTCAGCTTTATGAAGCAAACCTCCCTGGCACTGGGAGACCTTGATTCTCAATCCCTACCAGTCTGGTAATCCTGAAGTGGGGTCCCTGAAGCTGCCATGCCTTCTGCTTATATTCTCCTGACAACCTGACGTTGTCACCAGCTATAACTGCCACCAGCTATAACTCATAGATTCTATAGCTCCTCTTAAAATTCTTTCTCCCCTTGTAGGAATGGAAGCACTGCCATTTTTCTTGACTCATAGGGAGTGAAAGATTTGTAGGGTGGATGCATGCACAGGTCCCAAAAGATGAAGTAGCATGCGTTCAACAAGAAAGGCTCCGTGTCTTCTTCACCCGGTAAGATCACTCACAGCTGCTAATGTGGGGGGTTCAGCAAGGCCAGACCCTATCTTAACTCCAAGTAGCAGAGATTCTGTTTCAAAAGCAAGTCAGTGCATGTAGAGAGCTGTGTGACACAAGGGAAGGACACCCTGAAAGCTGAGGCTCCCATTTAGTTTCCCAATCGTTGAAGCTTATATATGCCTTGGACAAATCACAGACTTTTGCAGAACTTGAATCGCTTTCTGCATCTCTGGAGGTGGGAACAGCAAAGCAGGAGGTAGGAATCAGGTGCATTGCAACTTTCTTGAGTGCAGGATCCATGCCCTAAGACCCTCTGCCCTTTGTGAGCTGGCCTCTAGCCATCTCCACCCTCTCCATGATCTGTCCACCTCTACAATGATGTCACTCAGCCAACCAAAAACTTTAAAGTTCCCTCTAATGAGTGTCAATGACAACTAGGGCTTCCCAAATCCAAAGGATAATGATGGCCCTCTGGTTAATTTTGTTTATGGGAAAGAATCATCTGCTGATTCTCACCATCAGCTCAGGACAGAAATGTCAGAAGGACCAATTATAAAGCAGTTATAAAACTATGGCTATTCCTTACCCCTTGTACCCACTGTTGCTGGCTCCATAAATCCAGTTCTATTTATCCTTGGCTCCATTCCTGAATATTCTGCTCCTAATTACAAAGAAAGAACACTTCCCTCTAGGCTCCAGCTGCCCTGAAGCTGATCCACACCATTCTACTTTCATGCTTCCCCAGCTAAGAGCATTCTGGGCCATTCTAAGCCATTTCTAGCCTCTACCATGGCATGGCAAACATCCAAAGCTCCATATCCTCTGGAAACCTAAAGATAACAAAATTAAGAAAACATTTAGCTCAAAAAGACTGTTATTATGTTATTTATCATAGCCAACTTGAATAAATAGCTTAAATGCCCTAAACAAGAGAAAAGCTAAGAAATAATGATACATGCATCCCACAGAGCACTGAATAAGAGAATTTATGCAGGAAGTGTTTGTTACTGGGTTGGGAAGCACTCAAAACTAGACAAAGTACATAATCACAGGTGAAACCACTAAAGTCATTCAGCATCTCTACAAAATAAAAAGGCCAAAAGAAAATACATCAAAGGGTAATGAATTAGTGGCTCTCGGAGAAACTGAAGATAAAGTATTGCCTCTATTTGTACCCAAACATACATACATACATTTATTTACTATTTTTATAATAGCAAAACACATTACCTTTGAAACATCTCATTTGTCCTTAGAAAATATATTCTGGGAGAGATCAAGAACTCTAGAATCAAAGTCCTATTCACAATGGTATATGACATGGTAGGAAGTCATTTGTTTCTCTTCAACCTCTACCTACAACCCACAACCTCTGACTTACACTACCTACCATTCACATGTACACCTCCAGCCTGTATCTACCAAGCCTCCATTTACAGCTCATGGTCTAGAACTGCAATCCCCATCTATAGTCTATAAAATGTAACTCCAAATATATCTACATGTACAAATGACACATGCCTATAATGTATAACCTACTTCCTATAGCTACACTTTATAACATGCGAACTAAACCAAAAGATAACCAACCTACACTGAAAACCTATAAGGTTCCTCTAAGAATGGGGGAGATCAAACTTCACATGAAGACTTATAAGAATGGGAATCAGGGAATTCTTATGATTTCTTGAGAACTATGCACACATGCACATGCTAATTTCAACCACTAAGGTTGCCTTGATTCCAGAAAGAAAAGTCAACATCTCCAACCTTTTTTTACATATATATTTTTATTTTAATTAATAGAAGGGTTACATTATATTCACCACATAGGAGGTGCATTACTTTACAAACATTGATATCCCTTCTCATGTCTTGGTCCCCATTTCCCACCCCCCACACCCACCCCTCATCTTGTTTTCCCCCTTCCCTATCCAATTTCAAATAACCAATTAAGCACATATAAAATATATCAGATAACAAGGTGAAATACTGTAACAATATGAGATAACCAAGGGACAGCTAAAGAGATGAGAGATAACATAGTACAGTAAGGACAACAATCACTCGTTATATGGCTTTTGTTTCTATATCCTGGAGGTCTTTTCGTTTAGAGTCATACTATATGACCTAATGTATCTAGGTTTTGTTCTATTGTAAATCTCTGCTAGGAGAGCCCAAGGTTTCCACTGATTATGACAAGTGAGGGAGACTATGGGGCCTATGTTCTTTTGAGTCTGGCTTACTTCACTTAATATGATTTTTTCCAAGTCTTTCCATTTCCTTACAAATGGGGTGATATCATCTTTCTGACAGCAGCATAGAATTCCATTGTGTATAAATACCACATCTTGTTGATCCATTCATCAACTGAGGGACATCTGGGTTGGTTCCATATCTTTGCTATGGTAAATAGTGCTGCAATGAACATCGTTGTGCTAGTGGATTTAGTCTGTCCTTGTTTCTGGACAACTGGGTAAATGCCAAGTAGTAGAATTGTTGGGTCATAGGGGAGCTCTATGTTTAGTCTTTTGAGGAACTGCTATACTGCTTTCCATAGTGGTTGAATGAGTTTGTACTCCCACCAACAGTGTAGTAGTGATCCCTCCTGGCCACATCCCCTCCAGTGTTGGGGGCCAAGTAACGCCATATCTAATAACTTTCTGCTGAGGCTTGTAGTAGGGATAAAACACGTGGATCTCTTTGTCCTGTCCATCTTGTATACTGACAGGCTCCCTCACCCAATATAAGGAGGAGGGATTTAGGAGAGAGAGAGAGAGAGAGAGAGAGAGAGAGAGAGAGAGAGAGAGAGAGAGAGAGAGAGAGAGAGAGAGAGAGAGAGAGAGAGAGAGAGAGAGAGAGATATCTTCCTGCCTTGATGAAGCTGCGTGGCGTCTCTGTTCGTGCTCCGGGGTAAGAAGGCTGGGTGCAGGAGGACATTGGGCCCCTTCCTCTCGAGGCTTGCCCTGGTCGGGGTGTGTTTTTCCCCATCCCCCTACTAGTAGAGGGGGACCGGGGACGAAGGATCCCAACACTCCAGCATCTGTTGTTATTAGATTTCTTGATCATGGCCATTCTAACTGGAGTGAGGTGGAATCTTAGAGTTGTTTTGATTTGCATTTCTTTTATGGCCAGAGATGTCGAGCATTTCTTCATGTGTCTATAGGACATTTTTATTTCTTCTTCAGAGAAGATTCTCTTTAAGTCTTTGGTCCATCTTTTAATGGCATGGTTGTTTCTTTGGAGATTAGTTTTGGAGTGATTCAATTTTTTGAGCTGTTGATATAATTTAGATATGAGGCCTTTGTCCATTGTATGGTTAGTGAAGATCTTCTCCCACTCTGTAGGCTTTCTAGTTAAATTGCTAGCTATGTCCTTTGCCATTCAGAACCTCTGCAGTTTAATGCAGTCCCACTTATGCTGACTTTCTCTGATTTGTTGTGTTTCTTGGTCCTTATTAAGAAAGTTTTGACCTGTGCCAAGGAGACCTAGTGGATCTCCTATTCCTTCTTGTAAAGTTTTCAGTGTATCTGCTTTTACTTCAAGTTCTTTGATCCATTTGGAATTAATCCTGGTGCAGGGTGACAAAGAAGGATCCAACTTTAGTTGTCTTCAGGTGCTTAACCAGTTCTGCCAGCACCACTTGTTGAAGAGGCTGTCTTTCTTCCATTCTATTTTTTGACTCCCTTATTAAAGATTAGGTGGCCATAGGCCATAGCTCTATGGTTTAATATCTGGGTCCTCAGTTCTATTCCATTGGTCTTCAGGCCTGTTCTCCAAGCCTTTTTTTTCATAATGTAATTGTTTATTCATATCAACTTTGTTACACACATAAAGCATCTGGAAACAGTTGGATATATAAAAATTGCCTAGAAATATCCAGGGGGCCACCAGATACCAGTACCTAATGTCAATAATCATAACTGTCTTTAAAAAGTTTACATTGGGGGAAAAACTAGGAGAGAATAAGAAAGGGGTGACACTGTTCAAGGAATCTCCAAACTTTTTTAACCATGACTCAAAAGTCAAAATCTCTCATGGGCCTCCTATACATCTACCTCACACTTCTGCTGGCCCACTGCATTTAGTCCCCGAGGGGAGACTGAAATTTAAAAACATATAGAAAGAGATACGGGAGGAAGCCATATCTAAACGTGAAAAACCACAAACAAGGTGATATGTGAAAAAGAGGAATCCATAAAGGAGGCCATAATAAAGGTTTTTCAAAGAAAAATGGACGAATTCATAGAATCCACAAACACAAAGCTGACCAAACGCAAACAAATGTCCAATGAGACTAAAGCTGCTAAGCTAATCACTCAAATAGAAATCTAGGAGTTAAAGAAGTCCATACACAATCTAAAACAAGAGATGCAAGGCATCAAAAATGAGCAATTAGTCCAAAGAGTTCAGCACTCCCCTTTTGAAAAATCTAAGCATGCAAAGTAATATAGTTCAGGTGTTTTGTGGTTGGTTTAGAAAGAAAAAGGAAAAGGAAAAATGTATCACCTATAGTGCCTGGCCTTCACAACCCCTAGTTATTCCATATTCAGGTGGATTCTCCTTGAACAGCCTCTCAACATGGTGTGTTATCCATTCTAAAATCTCCATGAGCACACACAGAGTTGAACAGACTGCTAGTGAAACTCTTCCCAGTCCTCCATATTTCTCTGGAGTCTGACTTCTTTACCACCTCCCATGACAGGAGATGCCTTCCTTCTGGTCTATTTGATGCCGCATCTCACCAGATGCCTGCTCTTCTGCCATAAGGGCCATATTGGCTAGAAAAACTAGTTCCAATCTTGCAGAGCCCAAATCCACCTTGCTCTCATCCTTAACCCACAGGCAAATATCAGAACAGGCCTGCAAAGGACGTTTCCCTAGACCAAGACACGTGAGCTCACTCAGAAAGCAACTCTGTACTGCGTGCCTCCTGAGACTGCCAACAAGTAAAAAATCACTCTGACCACTCGCTTCCCTCTGCCTTAGAGTTCTGGAATTTGCTAAAGGATACCTGCAATCTCTCCATCTCACTTACGCTCTGTCTCCCCCTCTTTTCCATTCTCATCTGCCTTTAAAGGAAGAAATAAGCCTAAGAAATACAACAGAGCCCTGTGAACATGGAACAAACTGTTATTAAGAATATGACTGCTCCTGCAGAGGCACCATGGCCCCAGTGAGCTCCCGTGCCAAATCATGGCCATTCAGACCGTCGATCCTCTGTAGCCCAGACCATTCCTTAGTGCTCTTTTTATTCTGAATTTTTTGGCAGGGCTCATCAAAAATGGGATGGGCTTCAGTGATGGATGAGTGGGTTACAGTCGGAGCCAAGATTTCAGAAGCCACTCAGTACCAAGCTCTGGCTCTCTGTCTCCTTCTCTCTCTCTTTCTCTCCATCCCCTCTCTCTCTCTTCTTTCACTCCCCTCTCCTCTCTCTTTCTGTCTACCTGCCTCTTTCACACACATCCTTCCCAGCTCACACACTATACATATACATATATGTGTGCCATACCTTAACACTACATATCTTCACACACAATACTTTTGACCACCAGCTCACAAAAATCCATTATGCTCCTGAGTGAAGATTTTCCACCATGTCTTCTGGCAATTGAGGAAGCACTGTAATACACACACACACACACACACACACACACACACACACACACACACACACCACCATTTCTATGTTCTCTTCCAACTCCAGAGCCTTCATTATTCTCATACAGGTACCTGAGTCTGTCATATATGAGATAGGATCTCAGCTCTACTACTTATCAGTTCAGTGACCTCGGCAAAGTCACATCAACTCTCTGAACCTCAGTTTCTGCCATGTGTCTTGGAGAACACCAATCCTAAATACCAAGTCTACGTGAAGCTAGTTACTCACCAACCCAGCTAGACCCTGGGTCCCCGGAGCATCATTTCAGTGCCTATTCTGATACTCCCTTATGGGCTCTCTTCTCAGCACCTTAGGAGCTGACCCAATGGGTGCCTCTAGAACTCTGTTCTGGCACCACAAGAGGGATCAGTCCAATGGACCCTTCACTGTGAGAGCTAGTTGTTCAGATACTGGACCTGAGCCCTCCACAAATCCCTATTCAGCCAAGTTTCCTCCTGCTGAACAGTGACCTATCCCCTGCAACACCATGCATGGCTCTCCATCCATCAGTGGGACTGCAGATTCACAATGACTGAAGACAATGTGCTGGGGAATAGCCTGGGGGCTTAAGAATTTATACTCTGTATGACCCACCTCTTCCAAACCTGTTTAAGAAGCCCATGTCCAAGGCCTGCTGACTCCTCCACTCTTCTCCCTCTAAAGCCTGCATGCCTTCTATCCTGCCGACTTCCACACCACCAGGGGCAGGAACATGCCTCTGCCTTGCAGGGACGGAAAAGGTCAGTGGCTTGTCTGAGATCATGTGGATTCAGAACATGGGCTTCATCTCCCAAGACACACTGCTATTCTGGGTTACACCTGTATAACACCACATTACACGGGTGGGATGGCTAAAATACATTGCTAGTGGACTCTAGACATGATACATGATACCACCACCCTCACTTCCACAGGCAGACTGAAGGACACCTTCAAGGAAAGAACTCAGCTTGGTCAGGGTGCCTAGTCCATCAACCATGCCCCACCTTCCTCCTGGCTCTTGCTATCTCCAGGATCCATCAGTGATGGGGAACTCATGGCCTAATTCTCTATTCTGTATTCAATCTGTGTCCCTGGCACAAGTATCGCCCCCTCACCCCCATCAGAGTATCTATGCAGCTCCCCCCACCAACTCAGCCAGGGGCCACTGGGGAAGAGTGGAGCACACACAGCTCACCTCTGTGAATCCGCCCTTTGTGTTGCCAGGGGGGCTGCAGGAATTCAGCTGCAGTAGCTGATGGCACGTCTAAAAGCAGCCAGCTCGGGGACCACACACTCCCACCTGGTCTCCCACCAACAGTGGAAAACAAAACTGAGAGGCTGGTTCCTTGTATTCCCACCTCAAGGAGATCATTGTGTTGTGCTAAAAACAACACTCTCCAGCAAAGCTCCACTTTACACCTACCTCAATCTGGATAGCCCCTCACCCCTAATTCACGAAGAATTCCGGAACCTGCCATCATAAGACACTTCTCTGTCCTACCCGAGAGCAGCCTTAGCGGACTCAGTCCACAGAAGCTTTGGGTCAAAGGTCAGAGGAATACATGCACAGATCTGGCTTGGGGTTGGGGATGGTGGGGAGGGGGTGGAGAGAGACACAGTAAGTGTGAGATATTTTTTAAATCTTAGCTACTCAGGAGTCTGAAATCTGAGAATTGCATTTCAAAGCCAACATGTTGACAGGAAACTATGAGACTTTTATTTCCAATTGAACACACACACACACACACACACACACACACACACACACACACATATCTTTCAGGACAAAAAGCTCTGTGAGAGCACCCAAGCCCTGAGTGCAAGTCCCAGGATAAGGAAAGGAAGGAGGGAGGGAGGGAGGGAGGGAGGGAGGGAGGGAGGGAGGGAGGGAGGGAGGAGAACTCATAAGAGCTGAACAATAAGAACTATGGACTACCTACCTACTCTGTCTAAATGCTTCCCACAATTTCCTCATTGAATACTCAGTGTAATGGTTTACAAGTAATTGAGATGTTACGTGGAGCCTTGGGACCAAAATATGCTAGGACAGAAAGCTGTCTCTCCTGCCGTTCTTCCTTTTGTGGGATGGGAAAGAATGGCTTCATCAAAGGTTTCATCCTGCTCAAGTTCTTGGTACTCATGAATAGAAATGCTCAGTTAGGCAAAATGGCAATATTCAGTTAATATTCATTGTGGTGTTGGCAGTAGAAAGAGGACCAGTAGAGTTTTATGTCTTTTAATGACAAGCATTGTGCTAAAGGTTGTACACATAAATTTTAATAAAAAAAGACTGTCACTTTCAATGTTTTGAGAAAATTTTATGGCAAGTGCATCAGTTAAAAAATTTTAAGTAATCACAAAGAAAATAGAATATGATCTATAGCTAGTGAACTGGCAAAGTAAAGAGGGTGTGTGTGTGTGTGTGTGTGTGTGTGTGTGTGTGTGTGTGTGTTGAACTATTCAACATCAGACAGGAAAGGGAAAAAGAGAAGCCAAGAATCTAAAAATGAAATGATCAGTGCAGGGGGGAATTCAGACACTATACCAGAGATTTAATAAACATACATGAATCAAATTTGCCTATTTGAAGATACAGATCAACTATCTGGGTTGAACAGTGAAACACTGCTGTTTTTATGATTATAAGATATGTACCTTGGGGCCGGGAGTTTGGCCTAGTGGTAGAGTGCTTGCCTAACATGCACGAAGATCCGAGTTTGATTGCTTGGTACCATATACATAGAAAAAAGCCAGAAGTGGTGCTGAGGCTCAAGTGGTAGAGCTCTAGCCTTGAGAAAGTCCAAGGACAGTGCTTAGGCTCTGAGCTCAAGCCCTGGATTGGCCAAAAAAAAATGTATCTAAAGCAAAACCTTAGTAAAATGTTGGCAAGAAAGAGACAGAAGAGAATATGCCAGGCAAATACTAGCCAAAAGAAAATTCACTTAGCTTATAGTTAGTCTGGCTCAAAACTAACTGTGATCATCAAAACAATGCAGAGTAGATTTAAAACTCCTATTTTGCATAAGGAGACTGGAAAATAGGTAATTTATTTGCTCGTGTCAATATAGGCAGCAGAGGCAGAAAAACATATCCATACTCAGATTTCTATGACTCTAAAACTCATAACCACACCACCCCATTGTTCTAGGTCCTGGAAAAATAATCAGTGAGTGGAAAATATGTGTTCTCTAATTAAGGCTTGGAGTGTGAGGAAGAACATGAAGAATAGATCATGAGTCACTAAAGAAATAAGGAAAAATGACACACTGTCCCTCTGTCCTGGAAGGCAGAAAGAACTCCCAGGGCTCCCTACCACAACTCAGTACCATTCACAAGCAAGGAAGGCATCTGTACTTGAAATGCTTCCAAAGTGACTCTAACACTTGAAAATCACTTACATACACATGAATTCAAGGGGAAGTTCACTACACCTGAAAGGGTATTTCAGATCATTATGGACAGAAGAAAGCAGAAGACTCTCCTGCCTTATCTCTCTACTGTGGTCTGAATGTTTGTGTCCCATCCCCCTAAAAAAAATTCACATGCTAAAATCCCATTCCTTATAAATGAGATCAGTTCCCTCGTGAAAGAGACCCCAGAGAGATGCCTTATTCAGTCCACTGTGGGATGATGGCATCGCTCCATCTGTGCATCAGGCAGCAGGCTCCTGAGTGGCGCTGCTATTGCTTGACCTTGAACTTCCCAGACTGAAGAATTATGACAAGTTTCTGTTGTTTCAAAGTCACCCAGTAGCAAGCACATCTGCTACAACATCTCAAATATACTGAGATATCTTCTACCTACAAGTCAAAAGGGGAATAATTAGGTAAGTAGGGATAAGCAACCCCTTGTTTTTGTAGTTGAGGGCAAGGCACATCTTGGAATATTAGAGAACCTCTGAACCAACGCCTTAACCCGGCCCTGCTTCCTCAAAAGAACACAAGGAATCAAGAGTTTTAGAGCTGAAAAAAAATCTGAAAAGACATGTGAAAGGGTATCAATGTATGTGAATTAATGCACCTTCTATCTGGCAAATATCATGTAACCCTTTTATTAATTACAATAAAAAATTTTTAAAAAATCTCAAGATGAGTCTCTTATCCATTCAAATTGTCTTGAAAAGTATAAAAATATAGAACCATCCAATTGTATATAACCAGATTAAAAATAATAATATTAAAGAAGTCTTTTGAGAAAAGATGATAGGGGAAAGCCAGATCACAATAATAACTGCCTTTTCTAATCCTTAACCAAGTGAAAAAATGTAAACAAAGGAAGAAGGCCAGCAGCCATCAAGCAAGAGACTGGCTCACCTTTGTGTCACTGACAGCTCCCATGGAGACTTGGGGTATCTGGGGATTTGAAGACTTGAGGTCCCCTCACCCCACTTCTTCCCAGTGCAGTAAAACTGCCAGGGCCAGATGCTGATGTTTTCCACTAATTCCTATGCATTTGGAGAGAGACAGACTATGGGGGAGTTGTTATTTTCTCCTTTTCTGACTCAACACGGAGAAGTTAGCAGGTGGCAAACGGAGAACAACTAGGAGAACTTAAAGCAACAGTATGAACAAGTAGGAGACCCCCTTCCTACAAGCATAGGTTCCAATTGAGAAAACCCTCCAATATCAAAAATTTAACAAAAATCTCAGGATAAAGCCAGGTGCTCGTGGCTTTTGCCTGTAATCCTAGCTATTGTGGAGACTAAGACCTCAGGGTCAGGATTCAAAGCTTGGGCAGAAATGTCCGTGAGACTCCAATTAATCTCTAAGTGATGCTATGGCTCAAGTGGTAGAATGCTAGCCTTGAGCAAAAGGAGCTTAGGGACAGTGTCCAGGCCCAGCAAACCCTCCACTCCCCTGCAAAAAAAAAAAATCTCAGGGCAGCAAGTAGCCCATTCAGAGGTATATACAGTTCTGAGTCTTATCCTCCTTTGCCCTACAGGTTCCCCTATAATTTGTAAGCATTACAAATCATCTCAAACTGTAGTTTAGATGACAAAAGGCCAAGAATTCAGGTCAGCTACCAAAGATTGGTTGCCAAGTATTTGTATTATTCACGTAAGCAAAACAATGAACAGAGTAAGAATTATTCCAATTAAGTATGCACAAGATTTTTAAGCTGTAGCACTTATGGACACATATTACAAGGGAAAGAAAAAAATCAGAAACCTGCAGAACATGAAGAACTCTGCCTAGAAGAAAACAGAGCCAAGGAAATAGGAAATTCTTTCCAAGTGCTTATGTCCCTGATAAAATTAATAAGAACATATATTCAGTAAAAGAGAATTTCGATTGCATGCCAAAGAAATAAATCAAACACCAAAATAACACCATTCCAGATTAAGAGACAAGCTAGAAACAGAAAGAGGACAATTTCCTACACAGGGAAACAACTTCAGGACTTAAGAGATACTACCTGAACTCTGTAAAAATCTCACCTTTACTAAAATAAGGAAGAAGGTAGGAGGTAGGAGGTAGAAGGCAAGAGGAAGGATGAAAATGTCTATTTCTTCATTTTTTTAGAGCCTGGACACCAAAATCTAAACCTAAAATTAGTCATGAAGAGAACACAATCACTTCAACTTCTTAGCATTGTTTGGGATTTCAGTGAGATTGTTTTCTTTAAATACATTTTGCTGAAGAAGTATGTACCCAGTTTTATAAACTTTGTTCAGTTGTATGTTTTTCCTCTTTGAAAATCAAGTAAAGTCACTGTCCAAAGTTAAAACGAAGAACGTGATCTCATGTTCAAAATGAGATCATCAATCGATGATCTAAGTACCCTTCTATGAGTGTGCGAGTGTACATGTACACACACACACATGCACACACACAGGTATATGTGTGCATGCTGTATGTGTATGTCCATAAAAAGCCTTGAACGTTATCAGAAAATAATATGATAATGCTATTATGAAATTAGAAAGGAACAAGGAAGGAATATTAAGGAATCTTCCTATCATAGGGGAAATAGATAAGAGGTAATGTTTACCACTAGGGATAAGCAGGCTCAAACAAATGGTTTAGTGTTGCAATCAAATGACCAGGAGGGCTAAAAATAGATATAGTTAGCTGGCACATCTGTAATCCTAGTTATTTAGGAGGCTGAGATCTGAGAATTGTGGTCCAATGCCCACCCAGTCAAAAAAGTCTGTGAGATTCTTATCTCCAATTAACCACCAGCCACAAGTGGAGGTATGGACCAGGTGATAAGAGTGCTAGCTTTGAACAAGAATACTAAGGCTCAGTACCCAGGCCCTGAGTTCAAATCCTAATTCGGGGGCAAGGGGAAGAATAATAATCCCAACAGTAGATGCAAAAGTGACCAAGATGAAACTGCATTTCTTCTGACTTGTGATGAGATCACTCAGTAATTTAAGAGTCATCAAGATTCCATATCCACTTACCTAGATGCTACCCCCTGAAGTTCTGCTCTTAGGAGTTCCCAATAGTTAGGTTCCTTGGGAAAACCTCCTAAGAGGGTTTTACAGCACAGACAACTCCCAACTCTCCAGGTTAATGGATGGGTGCAGCAGTGTGGGCAAAGTAATTTATATCTGGCACAGAAGTATATTATATGCATTTTTCAATTTATCTTCTTAATGATAATTTTTTTTCCCATAGCCTCATATTCAAATGGGTTTCTACTCCCCTAACATACACTGACTGACAGTGAGGGGAGGGAGTGGAGGATAAAAATGTTCAGTATTTTTTTCATCAAGTGTGAACGCTCCAACAAGAAAGATGAGAGCTCTCTGATCGGGTGGGCTCTCAGCAGAGTTGGAGCGGGTGCTCTCTCTGGCTTACAATCTCCAGGAGTCTGATTTGCACACATGAACACAGGTATACCAGCCTGCCTGGCCAGTAGCCCAAGGAGCCAAGTGCCTCTCATGCCAGGAATTATAGGCACTGGGCACAAGCCCCCAGCCTAGCCTAAAACATTCTCCCAGAATTTCAAACTTCCCTGAAAGGTCTTATTTCAACAACTCTGATTCCAGGGACATGTTCTGCTGTTTTGATTCTGCACGGTAGTGGGCAGCCTTCACCAAAATGCACACCTGTGTTGGCAGCAAGGCCATGGACTGGGGCCTGGAAAACATGGCCTCATGCCTGGGCGAGCACACCTCAGCCTTAGGAACGGAGACCCAATATAGCTCAGGCAGACTGACTCAGGCTGTTGAACTTGCTGCCCTGTCCCTAAATCCCCCACACAGTGTCCTTGATGTTACCTCCTTGAAGTCACCTCCTTGGTGTCCTGAAATCTAAGGCACACACACACACACACACACACACATTGAAGCCCAGGGCATATGTAAGGCTCCCAAGTCTGAGCACCATCTGAAGTCTCACCCCAGGCCCTCTGTCCCAGCAGGGGAGGGAGACATCCAACACCACAGCCCAGAAGGAACCTCCACAGGGAGTCAGGCAGAAGCCAGACACTGAAATTGCATTTTCTCACCCCTTCTCCACTAGCCTTGCATTTGAAGGAGTGTCTGTGTGGGGCTGGCTGTGATCACACACGATCTATGTAAGTGAGAGTGCTATCTCTCCAGCCTCCTCTTCACCTCCTCATCCTGTCTCCACTCCAAGCTTTCAAGGCCTACCTGCTCCACTGAATTTCCAAATCACTGACTCACAGTATAAAAGACCACCCCCTCCCCAGCTCTACTGGGAACCCTCCAGAACCTATGGTCCATCAGCAAAGGAAAAGGAAACAGGTACCACCCTATAAGAACAGGAAAAAGGGGAAGTAAGCCGTGCCTGTACAGAAGGCATTTCCTGTAGAGGAACAAGAAAAGGAGCATCTTAGCCTCACAGAATTTACTAGAACACCAAGATAAGGACAAGAGCAAGACAGGCCCTTCAAATAAAGCTGCCCAAGAGATCCCAAGTCCCTGATCTGTTGCCTCACTCTTGTGGAGAAATAAGATTATCCAAGATTCTCAGACCTTTGTTCCATTCTGAATTGTTGCCTGGCTTCTATACTGGCTGAGCATCTCGGATGGGAGAGGAAGGAATAGCTGACTCTCAGAAAAGCCTACACAGTGTTCAGTATCCTGTTCTTTCAGGATCCTCTCCATTGTGAAACGTTTTCAAGGATGTACCCACATACATCCAGAGATGGTAAGACAGCCCAAGCTTCCCTTCCCTGTGTGGGTATCAGCTATGTGGCAGGCACTGTGTCCACATTCATGACCAACCCTCACCAAGCATCACACAGCAGTGCTGTTGCTGTGTCCCTCCTCACACAAGTGAGCTGCAGAGGTTCCAGAACTTCCCTGAGTGCCACTTCAAGCAATTATCACATGACCAAGACATAAATCTTGTCCCAGGAGCCATGCTCTTTCTTTTGTGCCACACATGGCTTCTAAAGAAGGCACATGACGTGACCCAGGAACCCAGTGCAGACTGGATGATCCACCAGCACTCCTCTTCCAAAGTGAAAGATATAACACTTCTCTTCCACAATGAAAGATACTAACAGCATGAGTACTGAGTTGGAGGGTTCACATTTCCATCAAATCTCCTTGGGCAAAGACCAACTGAGAAGGTTGGGTGGGAGGGATCATGCTGGATAGCCCTCTCAAAACCTAGGGCCTGTGGGATCTACCCCAGGCTCTGAGCAACACCACTGCATTCCCCCACAGACCTGCAAGCCTTCACATGAATTATTAAGGAGACGTGCGGGGTTGGATGAAAGAACAGAACTGGTCAAGTCTATTTCACTCTCCCCACTGAACCTTAAATGTTATGCCTCAACTCAGACAGCCCTTCCTTTCATTTTCCTTAGCTTTAGGAAAGCAAAAACCTTCAGAAAAGCCAAGAATCCAAGTACTTGAACATTTATAGTAACTCAGCCTCACCCAAGACAAGGCCTCCCATGTAAGCCCACCTAAGTATGTCCTTTCCAGTGCAACTGGAACTTGGAGTAAAAGTTAGTCTTTCCATGCACAGGAAGAAGCCTTCTGTAAAGAAGGAGCTGTTCTGTTTCCAGAACCTTCCAGATCCTCCCCTGAGTGTTCACTGAAAAGGACTGTGAAGCAGGGGCCAAGGAAAGAAGTCCAAACATGGAATTACCTCTGCCTTGGATTATCTGACTCAAAGAATACCCAGGACTGGCAAAGGAAATGACCTCAAAGATAATCACTGAAACCAGGGGAACAGCGAATGGACAGCCTGAGGCACAGGCCAAATCTGGAACACTGTCTGTATATATAAATGAAGTTTTACTACAACACGGCCATGTTCAGCTTTTCTGTATTGTCTAAAGTTAATTCCAAACTACAAAGGTCTGATTGAGTAACATCAGAAGCATAACCCATAGTATCCAAAAAATTTATTCCCTCCCTTTTTACAGACCGGTAGTTTAGAAAAAACTGTAAGAAATGTTGAGCTTGTATGTATGTGTGTTTGTGTGTTTGTGTGTTTGTGTGTGTGTGTGTGTATGCACGTGTGTGTGTGAACGCGCACGTGTGTGTGTGTGTGTGCGTGTGTGTGTGTGTGTGTGTGTGTGCACGCATGCTCATGTGCATGCATCAATACTGAGGCTTGAACTCAGGGCTCATGTTCTTATTTGGGTTTTTGTTCAAGACTGGTACTCTACCACTTGAGCCACAGCTCCAGTTGCAGCTTTTTGGTAATTAATTGGAGATAAGTGTCTCATGGGCTTTTCTGGCCAGGCTAGCTTCAAACCATGATTTTCAAATTGGAGCTTCTTGAGTAGCTAGGATTATAGGTGTGGGCCACCAGAACACAGCTCTTGGGCCTTTTTAAGAGTCCAAGAGTATCTTTAGAATATATTTGGTACAAGAAGAAAGAAGCTTCCTTAAAAGTGCCAAAGATACTACTTGCTTATTCGCTCAAGAAAGTGACTCCACACACACCAGTGTGCCTAATATAAGTCTCATGGGGAGACCCAAGAAGGCAGCCAGGTGTGGGGGAATCTGTGAGTGGGACAATGGGATTTTGGCTCCTTTCCCATCCAAACTACGGAGAAGGAGTCAGGATCAGGACTCCAGAGATCAGGAATCTTCTCACAACTCGGCTAATGACCAATTACACAATCTAGGGGAGTCATTTCATGTCTCCAGGCCTCAGCTGGTGCTTGTGTCAAATGGGATCCAGCTACTTGCTACATCTAACCTGTAAAACTCAAATCACTCAACAAATAACGAGTGAGCATCTACCCAGGACCATATACTGTTCTAGGCAGCTGCATAGAGTGGCAAGAAAGGCGAGTTCCTGGCCTAATATATACAGCATGAGGATTTCCCAAAATCATGGTATTCTACCCCTAGCGACAGAGAGGGTGATTCTGTCTTTCCAGTCTGGGATGCATAGACTAGATGTGCACACATCCAACCAGGAACCAATCACCAGACAGTAGCCGTTGACTAAGGAGCTTGCATGTCTGAACTCCATGATCACAAGGCAGTCCCATCACCGATGTAGGTCTTCTAACTACCATGCCCCACAAACAGGGAAGCTGAGGCCCACCACCACAGTGAAGCTATGCCTCAGCTAATGCTGAAACAGGCAAGTGCTACAGTTTTCAGAGAACTGTCATCTCAGAAGAGAAGGATGCTACGAGAGAGGGTTTTTTTAAGTACAGAGGAAAAGTCTAAGATTCAGGGACTATATGAGGACCACGCAAGCCAGCAACCTCAAGAGAGTCTCAACAAGCCTAGTAGTGACATTCAAGCCCTGTCTGCTCACCAGCAGGGCAGAGTAGAAAAAAGGACAAAGAAAAGAAGGAAGGGACAAGGCTACCTCTTGGGGAAGCACAAGAGCATGAGGTTGGGAGGCTGGTGGGTTGCAGAAGGTAGAGGTTTGGCCCCATGCAGACCTGAGCAGGTCATCCTTCTCTGGAGGCTTTGGGCTGAAGTCAGCTCTGGCTGAAGCTGCATTTATCTCAGCATCCATGGTGTAGACTTCCTGTGCTAACTCCCAGGAGGGCCTGTGTACTCAGAATTCTTTCCTTTTGCTGCTGGAATCCAGAGAAGTCCCTAGGATCCTGGAACTCCCTCCAGCCTGGTTTTCCTTCTTGTCTCTTGGATTTGCATATTGCTCTCTGCCATCTACACCATGGCCAATGTACCCCATATTAGCTTTGTGACCTTGCAGACCCAGAGAGCGGAAGAGCTGGAAGGGGCCCTTGGAAAACATTCCCAAACAAGCAGCTCAGATGTGGGCATGCTTACCTCCCCAGAGAAATGGACTGGCTGTGTCTGAGCAGGAAGGAGGCTGTGTGAACACCCATGGAGCCCACTATCTGAGGGGAACACTTTCAAAGTAAGATGTTGACATAACCATTAAGTCTGAAGTAGAGGTTACAAGCCCCAGAAAATAAGTCCCCAGAAACAGGTGAGCAATGGATTTTGATATGCTTTTTTCTTCACCTAAGTGATTCAACAGCCCCCTTGTCCTCTTGTTGTACCTTCCAAGACATAAGACTTCCAACTAAATTTCAGTGCCGGGGGGGCCTATAAAGCCACTCAGAGGCCATACTGCAGTAGAATGGGGCATGAAATTAATCCAAATGTTTGTGGGATCACTATTTTTATAGGATAGAAAGTGCATATATCATAGAATGACAGGGAAAAACTGAAAAATGTTATTAATTAAATACTGTACTCAGAGGGAGTAACTTTGCATTGTGCAAAAATGTGTATTCAAATTCATTTGATGTCAGCAACCGAAGCGCAAACCATCTCAAGATATGGTAGGAGCCAGGAATGTGGCTTTGTGGTAGAGGGCTTGCCTAACATGCATAAAGCCCTGGGTTTTAATTCCTCAGTACCAACATAAACAATAAAGGCCAGAAGTGGCACTGTGGCTCAAGTGGTAGAGTGCTAGTTGAGCAAAAGAAGCTCAGGAACAGTGCCCAGGCCCTGAATTCAGGACCTAGAATCAACATAATAAAAGAAATATAAATTAAAAAAAATAAACTCTCCAAAATTCTGATGGGTTGCTTTTACAAATGGGAAGTTTGAGACCTACAGAAAAAGGACAGACGCAGATTGGATTCTGAGACCCTGGGGCTCATCACTCTGAATTCCCTTCTCAATGTATCACCCCTTCCTACCCACATCTGTCCCTTCAAGAGACCAGAAACTGTTCCCAAGGTGACTAGAGTGTCCAGCAGTGGCACAGCATGATGCCAAGGTACAGCCTGACAAACACCAACATGATCAGAGAGTTCAGACAGGATTCAGCTGAAATTGCAGCCCCAGTCCATCAGGAAAGGACCTTTATCCTAGCCTGGTATGTGGGGCGCCCCAAAGAGTTTACCATCCCTCCATCTAGCTCAGCTGCCATAAGAGGATGCAAGGTTCTATGATCATAGATCCTCCCAAAAGGCCAGAGTGATAAGGAAGAGGCCAAACATCAGGGACAGATGCTAAGACCTCCCTGAGCCACAGCAGAAAACTTTCCCAAACAAACCTGCGATTTGCAAACATTCTCTGTGCCTGGAGGGGTAGAAAGTATATCTAGATGCAGAAGTCCAGCATGGGGGATGTCTAGCTAGCAGGTGAAGACATGGAGAGCACTCTAAAAATAGAAGGCATGCCAGCACCAAGGGAGAACATAAGAACTGGGGTTATCACATGGGCAGCTCCTGCCTCACCTGCCTTATCCTCTGCTGCTGCAAAAGGCAGCACGGGGCGGTGGTTAAGCCCAAGAGATCAGGAGGACACCACCAGCCCTAGGTTGGACTTCTAATTCCTACAATTCCAGGTTGTGAGATTTTAACATCATTCTTTTGGTCCCTTTCCTCTTTTACAACAGGAAAAAAACTGACTGTGCACACATATTGTAGGAATGTGGGAAGGACTAAAAAGCCTAACACCAGGCCAGCACTCAATTCCACCTTGCACACCCAGAGAAGGCATGTGTCTGCCTAGACAGGCAGTACAGTGTGTATGTGTCTGGGCTCCCTGTTCTGCTTTTGCTAGGATTCAGCACTCCAGAAGATGGAGTTTTGTCCCTCTTGCCTTTGATATGGCTTTATGATGGTCTCTTGATCACAGATATCCCACAGATCCCTGGGGACTGGCTTCCTAAAGCAGTGTGTGATCTCATTCAGAAATACAGAAAGAAGCTTAGCAACAGTAGTTCACATGTCATCCACTTACACAGGAGGCTGAGATTGGAAGGATGATAGTTTGAGATCAGTCAAAGCAAACAAGGAAACAAAAAGTTTGCGAGACACCCCATCTCAGTTGGAAAAGCTGGGCACAATGGTGTATGCCTGTCATGCCAGCCTGCAGCAGGAATAGAAGGATCAAGGTCCAGCTTGGCCAAGGCAAAAAGCAAGACCTTATCTCAAAAGTAACTGGAGGGGGCTGGGAGTTTGGCCTAGAGGTAGAGTGCTTGCCTAGCATGCACAAAGACCTGGGCTTGAGTCCTTGGTACCACATACATAGAAAAAGCTGGAAATGGTGCTGTATCTCCAATGGCAGAGGTCTAATCTTGGGAAAGCCCAAGGACAGTGCTCAAGCCCTGAGTTCAAACCTCAGGACTGGCAAGAAAAAAAAGTAACCAAAGCACAAAAGGCTAGGGTTGTGGCTCAAGCACAGTACCCGACTGGCAAGTACAGAACACTGAGTTCTGTAATTGCCAAAAGAATGCTACTTCTGCATTACACTTTCCAAACAATATTAGCAATGAAACAGCAATGACAATTTCTCAATATCATTCCTTTATTGAGTAAAATCAGAAATCTAAATCTATTTGTAAATTTTTCTGCAACCTCAGAACTCCATAAACCTGTTTTTTTGGCTTCCAGGTTTGAAAAGGAATATCAAACATCCCTACAATGGTCTTGTGAATACTAGTGGTTCTTCAGATGAATGAGGAAAGTGCCATTTAAAAGAGGAGAGGACCAGAGATGGCACACATTTGGTAGCCCTGGCACTCCTGGACAAAATGAATGCTCTCTACCATCCAAGCAAGCGCTGACCCAAGCTATGCACCAGCCACCTGCCAGGCAGTTACCAGGCAACCTTGCCTGAGAATGAAGCTGCTCATCCATAATGCACATCTTTTGCCAGGGCTGGGCTGCTGCTGAAGGCCCAAGAAGCTGCTGCTGAGTCATACAGCTAGAGCCCTACTGTCAAGTCTCAGGGGTGTCCCTCTCCCCAAAAGCAGAAATGCTCCCACCTAACAGCCCACCAACTCCATCCTGGGATCTGTGTCAACAGCAGACTGTGTCCACACCACAAAGGCACAGCCAGGCACTGAGTTCAAACTGACCAAAAGCATAAAAGATCTCCTGGGACTCTAGGTGCCATCCTCCCCTCCTCTTGCCTTCTTCACAGTCTAGTCAAGAGCAGAGTCCAGGAGTAGTTTCCAAGTGGTAGAAGCACCCAGGCTCCAGTCAATGTGGTTTAAATAATGTGGACCCTGCATTCAGTTCCTCGACATCCCAGTTGCATGGGACTCTGTGGGGATCAATTATTTTGCTCTTGTTAATCTAATAGGTGATTGGGAACCATTCATCAAGGGCATTCAACAGTTCGCAGGAGGAGCCCACAGGGTTCCTTGGGAAAGCAATACAAGCTCTTCAAAGCAGACCAAACAAATTCCTTGGGACTAGGCCAAGGCCAGATTTTCCACAGCTGGGACAGCTCTGCTGTTTTTCACCCTCTGAAAGCTGGGGTTAATGCCACAGGGCACAGCAAAGAAACTATCTACGTCTCCTCTGACAAGAGAGCAGTCTTTCCTTTCTAACAAGGTAAGCAAATGGCCCAGCAATCACTTCTACAATGTGGAAATGAAGACCCAAAATAAATAAATCAAAATAAAATCCCCGAAAGAGTCCCAGAGAGCCTCTGGCTGGGGAGCCCACATCCTTCCTCCCGCAAAGTTCTCCTTTCCCATCTCCAAAGACCCTTTCTACTCACAGAGGAGACCCCCTTGCTAGGGCAAATATTCAGAGCCATCACAATGGCACAGCCATGTGAGCTAGGTGGGGCTTAAAATCTTAAGGAATATGGGAAAGATTTACCAAGGAAAGCAGAGGAACAGCTAGTAGATCAGAGAGAGGGGCAAACTGTACCAGCACTGACTTCTCTTGGACTCCCATCAGGTCCTAATGATTTCCCATCCAAGAAAACTTCCTGATGAGAAGTCTATATCTACCACCTCTTGTCTGACCATGTCCTCACTCTGTGTGTGTGCACACATATTCATACACACAGGTATACACACTAATCAAATGTACCATAGGGAATACCCTACCCTCAATCCAATCTGGACTTAACAGAAAGACATTTTGCTACAGAAGTGACCTGGTAGCTGGAGAGCCAGAAAAACAATGGCATATAACTGGTCTGCTTCATGAACAGAATGAGCAGGGACCATCCTGCCATGCCATGGTTGACCACATGACAATGTTACAAGACCTGGTGGAGTTTCTTGGAAACTGGTAAAGCCCAAATAAAACTCAGTGAGTATCCAAGAGCAAAGACCTACAGAGCAGAAAAAAAAAGCCAGAAATGTAGGTGTTAGAGAACTAATCTTAGAATCAAGAAAGAGCCAACTTTCCTTCTAACAAGAAAAGAAAAATTATTTACTACAATTACACGTCAATGTCACCTAGGTTTTTTTACTCGTTTGACTTTCTGAACTGAAGTTTAAAAACAATTGTACAACTGTTTAACCAAAGAAAAAGAAGGAGCAGGAGGTAGAGGAGGAGGAGGAAGAGGAAGAGGAGGATAAGGTGGAGGAAGGAGAAGAGGAGGAGGAGGAGGAGGCAGCGGCGGCAGTGTTGGCAACAGCAGCAAAGAACTTCTGTAGGTTTAATCAGAGTCTTGTGCTGAGTCCTGTCTCAAAGTGTTCCGACACCTCAGCCACCATGCTGGGGTTAAGAAGGACATAGGAAGCAATGAAAAAAACATCATTTCATCATTTTCCATTTGGCACAGGGAACCCACTCTGGAGGCTAAACTAAGCAAAAAAAATTTAATGGAACATTACAGAGGCCCAAACTTAGCTCTCCAATCCCTCCCCTAAGTGGCATTGGAGATAAAGTTGATGCTTGGGTGCCCAGAAATCCTGCTTGTGTCTGGAGAGCTCTGGTTCTGTGATGAAATCAGGGAGGTAAAATCATGATGAGCTTTTGCTTCCCTGATCATCATGGCCAGAGAATTAATTTAGACCAACATCAATAGCCTCTAAGGAAACAAGAGTAAAATGCAGGTTTCCAAGAAGTTCTATACTCTTCCCAAAGAGGTCTGGGCAAGAATCTACAGAGGTAACATCTAGTGTTCAAACACTCCCCATCCTGGGACTTTGGATAAGTCACACAGCCGGTGACACTGTTTCTTATTTTTCAAGAGATGCAACTGCTTTTTCTTAACATGTTTGAGAATCATGAAAAGCCCTAATTCAGAGCCAGATGCTGATGGCTCACACCTATAATCCTAGCTACTCAGAAGGCTGTGATCTGAGGATTACAGTTTGAAAGACCATGTGACTATCTCCAATTAACTACCAAAACACTAGAAGCAGATCTGTGGCTCAAGTAGCAGAGTACCAGCCTTAGGGGAGGAAGCTAAGGACAGTGCCAAAGCCCTGAGTTCAAGCCTCAATACCAATACCAACATACACACACACACACACACACACACACACACAGAGTCCTAATTCAGGTGACAGACTACTGTCATCTATAAAATATACTTTCTTTAAAACTGATAGTAATGGAGACCGTGATGCAATAAGGTGGGGCCTGCATTCCTCCCTTGTCTCAAAGTCATGATCACATTGGATCAAGTGGAAGTCAGATGGACCAGAGGGACTCAGCACTGATGATCAAGATAAAGCACAGGTACCCTGGTCATCACTCCCAACCAAGTGCCTCACAGCCAACTCAACAAAACTATCATCCATCATCACCCAATTTCCCTGCCATGGTCACACATACACTTGAAAGCCAAAATGCCCTAACAAAAAGAAATCCCTGTGCTACTTCCCCAGCTCCAGCCTTGAGCCCATCAATCACAGGCTCAATCAAACTCTGATGCCTCAAAGTGGTTTCCTCTGGCCCCTGCCTGGGCTGGGAATGCAGTCGCTGAGTCAATACAGCATGCATTACATTTGATGGTCCTCCAGCTGCAGTAAGCTGGGTGGTATGAGACTAATATAAATAACTCCCGCAGATAGTTCTGGCAATTAATTCTGGCCAAAGAACAGGAGATGAATGTGGCATCTGTTGAGCACTGAGTAGTGCAAGAGGCAGGTTTCTGAAAAGTAGGAGAGGTACACAAAGGTATTACTTCCAGAATGGTTTGCAGGAGACCTGGGGCTTTGGGCTCATTATTTCAGTCTTGAAAGCTGTCAATCACTATCAAAGGACAGTTTAATCCTGCCCCAAAGCTTTCAGAAACACTACGAATCAAGGCCCACAATTAGTCCTCCCATATTGAGTTCAGGAGTTATGAATATTTGCCAGCTGGAAAGGCAAAAGCTTCTCCTACACAGAGTATGCCCTGGGCATAAAGGATGTGTAGACAGTCACAAATACTAAGCAGCCAGAGGTGACAGAAATATAAATTAATATATAAAATAATGATAATAAATAAATAAATTTAAAATTAGTCCCACTGAGTTTGAGACAAGTGTGCATGTGCAGTTCAATACAATAATATTCACAGGGGACTCCTGGGTAGTGACAGAGAATAAGATGCTTCTTTTTTCCAGGGTTTCAAACAGTGAGAATAAAGGATTCTATAATTCTGGATCTCCCTCTTCCACCATTTTAAGATTGTTTAAACCAGGCACCTTGTGGTTCATCTATAATCCTTGCTACCAAGAGGCTGCTATCTGAGGATCATGGTTCAAAGTCAGCCTGGGCAGAAAAGTCTGAGAAACTCTTTATCTCCAATTAACCATCAAAAAGCCAAAAGTGCCATTCTTAAGTTATAAAATCCAGCTAGAAAATAAAGTCTTGATTTCTAGCCCCAGTACAAGGGGAAAATTTTTTAATAAAAACTGGTTTAAACTAATATGAGCAAGTTAAGAAATTAAGATTGCCTGGACAGTAATTTTTTTCTTCTTTATAAAATTCCCCAAACAAGGAGAACAGAATCCCAGACTAAAGGGGCAGAAAGATGACCAGGAATATGAGGCATTTGGATCTGTAACTGTTAATAAATGTTAAATGGTAGCAATAGTAATAACTAATATTCAACTATTTTCTTTCACCTGGAGACAGATGATTTATAAAGCTTCTCAAGTTCTCTATCTCAACTGATCTTCACAGTAAATCTATACGGGTCATCCTCATTTCACAACATAGTTGAGAAAGAGTGCAGAAGTCTTTAGTCTTTTCCCTCTGATTCCAGATGACTTCTGGACTGTTCATAATTCTAACAGCAGAAGACCAGAGGAGGAGGAGGAGGAGGAGGAAGAGGAAGGCACCACCACCAACAACAACAACAACGACCACAAGCAGAGACATACCTCCTGAGAAGGAAGGTACCCTGGGAACACTATTTCTCAAAGCAGGAAAGAGTCAAGAGTGAGGCTCTTTCACTGAGCCTCAAGTAAACAGCCATTTCATCATTTGCACTTGATCAAAAAGAGGCAAGGGGGAACAGCCAAGACCCTGGAACTGAGGACTTTGGCTCTGAGTTCACCAGCTTGAATCCAGCACTGACATATCACAGAGAAGGCCCAGAAGCTGACAGATGTCCTAAGGACAGGTACAACCTCTGGATGGGGATCCACACAAATCATCTTGCTGTTCTGAGTATCTACTTTTACATGTGACTAAGGGGCTAATCTAATTGTAAGAGTGTAATGGAGATAGGTGTGAGGATGGAGCTCAAAGGCTGCTTTCAACTTATTTGTTTATTGGAAATAGGGAAGAGAATAGGGAAAACAAGATCATTGGAACAGGGTAAGGGGAGAGAAAGTGGGAGAAAAATATGGGAAGGGCTATCCATGAACAAGAAGTACCTGATGAATGTAACTGTAACCTCTCTATATATCACCCTGACAATAAAATAAAGGAAAAAAATAATACCAATTAAAAAAGGGCTGCATTCAAATCCTTGTTCTCTCATTTATTAGCCGTGTGACGTTGGGCAAATCAAGCAGTAGTTTCTACCTCCATCCATTATCTATAACACAGAGAGGAGAGCAGTGACATCATTTCCTAAATGGCCGGTACACACTGCTCAGAATAGAACAGGTACCCTAGAAGTCAAAGCACCGTGACTGTCTGTGGTATTATATATACACCTGTACCACTGGGCCTTATTACAGCTCTTCCTCACCATCCTTGAGGAACTGGTTTTTGGAAGTCCCTCCCCACACCAAACCCCACACATACTCAAGTCCCTCACAGTAAGTAGTACACAGCTATGTATACTCTGCAGTTTGTCTTAAATCATTTATAAACTGTGATACCTAATACGATGTCAAAGCTAGGCATCTAGTGTACTGAATAGTTTAGGGAATCGTGACAAGAAAAATAAGTGATATGTATTTAGCACAGACACAACTGTTTTTCAACATTTTTCAGGTTTGAATCCATGAGTATGAGTAGAGTCAATAGATACAAAAAGCCAGATGTATGTATTATAACAACTTTATTCTACATCAATCAGATAATTCATGTAAAGACTCTGGAACAATGTTTGACAAATATTTTTCAGTTTTCAGTCAATGTTATTGAAGTAGACCCTATCGGGGAAAATATAGCTCTATTTTTCTATAGTTTCATTTAGTGTCTTATCCTTAATCTATGTTATTTGTGATAGAACAAAGAATAGATTCTTTATATACACTGTCAGAAATCTTCTGCCTTCTCCCAGACTTTCTAAGAGCTCTGCCTGCCTGCCTGCCTGCCTGCCTGCCTCCCCCTGCCCACTCCTCCCCTTTTCAACATAAAGTGCAGGGGGCATTTATAGGGGGTTCTATAGAGCATTCGGGAGTCCTTATACTCTGACTACAGAATATAAGCAGAGTTCTAGCTGTGTGCTTGAGGAAGGCTCCTATGTGCCCATGGCTCTGTGATTGACTTGGGACTGCCAAGCTTTCCAGAAGGAAGTGAGGTAGAGGTTAGGCCAGGCTGTGGAAACTCAAACCATGAGCAAGACATCCCCTCAGTGGCTCCAGGCCAGTGCTAGAAGGTCAATTGGCTAAGGTCCACCTTGCCAAGGAAAGGCTCAATGGCTCTAGAGACCACATAAGTGCAGCTCTTGGGGGCTGAAGAGCCAGCTACTTAGCATCCATGAAACCTGACCCCTGTGTCTACAACCAGAGCTGGAGAAGAGGATCAAAGGCCACAGGCTTCCTGGATCATAAGCTGCCTTTCAAGATCTATGCACTTGTTCCTTATTGTCTTCGGTTGGCCCAAGGACATCACAGTTAGAACCTACCTCTGTAGACTAGCTTGGAATGGTCTCAGTACCTACCATGTGTTGCCAGGCAACACGGGACTGGGCTGACTTTGGGCATAGAGAGTGAATAGGCTTCTGGCTTTGGTGGCCAGAAGTGATAACATAGGGAAAGACTTCTCTACTCTTAGAGCGAGCCTTTCCCTAAATTCATTGCTATCATATTACCCTTCCCCTGGAGGTCTCTAAACTTCCCTATAAGAAGGTACAAAAGACTTAGTATCAAGCATGGCAGAGTCTCCACCCCAGGCCAGGGCCAGTGGATCTGTTCTGACAGTTATAGCCCTTCTTTGCCTACTGTTAAATATGTTGACTACCACACATCTAGAGTAGAGTAAGAGATGTAACCCAATTGTAGAGCACTTGCCTAGTATGTGCCACACTCTGGGTTTGATCCCTAGCACAACCAACTACAACAAAAAAGAACTATAGCTCTTAGCTACAATCTATTTTTTTCCCGCAAACTGATGGGTCTGAGATCAAGAAATGATCCTAGAGCATATACAACTTAATAGCCTTACTTTTGATCATTAGAAAACCAAGTATGACAGCTAGTAAGCAAGCCAGGATGAAAAATCAAGTACCCAGATTGTACTCTGAGGACATCTGAGTGTTGGTTGGTGCTTCCTCCATCCACACTGATTCTGGCCCATAAGCGTATGTGGTTGCACGTGTCTAGGAACCCACCCACAGTCTAACAACTCCAGGGTCCTAAACGAGGGATTCAACTGCCCAAATTTCCAGCAGGGACCAAACCAGCCTTGTGGGTATTCAATTTATTCAAGTGACCACCTGAATTTTGTGTGACTGAGTTCAGCATCTATCAGAGGCGGTTTCTATATTTAGAATTTGCATTGGAGGCAGTCTGTCACACAAATGTATACTTCCTCAGAGGATGTTGTCAGAAACAGTAAAACTGACACACATAAAACAATGTCTTCATACATTGAACTATGAAATGGGAGGATTGCAAACAAACCCTGTAACTATAACATCCTTCAGTGTTCCTCTCAGCCAGCCAGGGAATGACTATCTGGATTTGTTGTAATGGAACTATACAAAAATTCCCATCATTATTCCCACTTGCCCGTGGGGTTCCCTGGGCCCATCATTTTTTCTATGCTACAGCTCTAGGCTTTTCCATGAGCAGATACAAAGGACATAGCAGTCAGCATAGGAGAGGATCTAGGCCTGCCACTTAACTTGCTCTGAACATCATGGCCCTGCCTTTCCCACTGTTAAATATGCTACCCCAGTACAGCATCCCAGGTAGGATTGAGCTAGAGTGGAGCTAAGCAGATGGCCTACTAAAGCACTTCCCACAAGTCCCTGAGAGGAGGTGTCTAGTCCATGATCTGCCATTCCCACAGCCTGGCCCAGACTCTGCTTCTTATTTCCTGCTATAAAGCCCAACAGCCCAACAAACCTTGGAGCCATGGGCACATGGGGCCTTCCTCCCCAAAAGCCTTCACTCTGTAGCCAGAATTCCTGTCCCCACAGAGGCCCTCCCATTGTGAGGTACTAACCTGCACTTCGTGTAACAGAGAAACCTTGGTAAAGGCTGAAGCTTACTCTAAATCCAGTTAGTTGCTTGTATCCAGTTATACAAGAGTGCTCCCTCTGCACACTCAGTTGTGGACGGAGGAGGGGGGCACCTCTGAGGACATTTTAACTGACTAGACACTGTAAGTTAATGACGTAGGGAGACTCACAGTTCATGTTTACATACAACTTTCCATCAAAACGACTTGTCGTCCCTTGCCCAGAACACATGGAAAAAAAAATTATTCCTCTGTCTTGAAATTTTCCATTCTTGATCTCCACCCAAAGGTGACTTTATTTTTAAACTTGAACAAGAAAAAAAAAGTTCAACTATTTTTTGATTCATGCCCAGGCTGAAGAAAACACACTTTGTTCTTGTTAAAGCGAAGTAAGATTTTTTTAACACCTAGGTAGCTCAAGCAGTGGAGCTTCAAAGGCCTACCCAAGCTTTCCAACCAGCTAGCATTTACAGGCCAGCACCCTGACTGGAACTGCCAACCTGAAAATCAGCCAAGGTGAGAGGGAGCTGGGATTCCATCTACTCCTTCTACACGCTGTCCCCAATTCTACTACATATTCTGAAGAAGGACATAGGATTCTGAAACTATTAAAACAGTGTGGTTGAACCTGTAGTTTTTCCTTGTGTCCTGGTGATAGGGAAGCCTGTGGCACTACAGGGTGAACTAACAGGTCCCTTACTATCACCTACCTCTGCCCATCCTTCCCACTCTATCTCTAACTCTTCCCTGTATTCCTTCTACTGTTAATACAACCAGCTATCTCCAGGCTCACAGAGAAAGAAGAGAATCCGGATAAGGAGAATCACCCTTCATCTAACCAGCCCCATGTACCTGCCTGTTGTATTTAATGAACCACCCTGAATTTCAGCCACAGGATTCTCCTTTAGCTTCCTTTTTGTCTCCTAACATATCCCTTAAGAGCGTAGGCCTAATATAATGAATGATTGTTGTTCATAAGGTACTATGTTATCTCTCATCTCTTTTGCTGTCCCTTGGTTATCTCATATTGTTACAGTATCTCATTTTGTTACCTGATATATTGGATATATTTGTATTTGGTTATTTGAAATTGGATAGAGAAGGGGGAAAACAAGATGAGGGGAAATGGGGACCAAGACATGTGAAAGGGTATCAATGTATGGGAATTAATGTACCTGCTATCTGGCAAATATCATGTAACCCTTCTATTAATTACAATAAAAATATATGAAAAAAAAGAGTGTAGGCCTAGTGTGAGACCATGTAAGGGATTCTGCCATGGGACTGTGTGGTCCACTTACAGCCGGACCCCAGGCTCTATGCTGATGACCCTGCTACTTAGGAACTGTATGCATCTGCGCAAGTCACTCCCACACTATAAAGCAAGGCTCCTCACATTTTTATTGCCTGTCCTGTTAGGGTTGTTTTGGGAAAGCAAAAAGAATCATGAATGTGGACAAGCTTTAAAGTCAAAGCTCAATATAAATGTACATTCCTATTATTAGATACATGGTGCAGCGCTAGGCAGAGTGGTATGTTCCTTGAAGCTAAAATCCAAAAGATATTGGCAATAAAAGGAAGTGAATTATACTAGGCAGAAAACAAGAGACAGAGAAAACAAGAAAAAGAGACAGACAGGGATCCAGAAGGCTTTTAGTTCACAGCCACAGAGCATGGCCTGAGTGGATCTTGCAGAGCTGATCAAAGGTGCTCTGCATCCATCCCCAAGAGCCAGATCTCTGCAAGGTCAGGGGTCTGTTTTGTCTGTCCTGGTTTTCCCAGTCCCTTCCTGGCATCAAGCTGCTTTATGAACACTGAGTGAATGAAAACAATAAACCAAGCCCCCAGTGAACAAGGAGCTTGGATATCTAGAGGGAAAAGGGAATCTCATACTAAGAAAATAATAATAATAAGAGTCTGGTCAGAAGGCAAAGATCTTGACTTTGGGCTGTAGGAGCTGGATCTTCTAAGCATAGCAGGTAGTACAGAAGAGGGATCTGCACTGTGGAATAAGTCTTTGGAGAGATCTACATGGCTGCTGACAGAGCCATCCAGAGGCAATGCCAATAGCCCAGCAGATAATGAGAAATCCCAAGATGCCACCTCCCCATAGCTGAATCCTGGGCCTCAAGCTTCTTCCTTTGACTGAGCCCAGTCTTCTTATCCTACTTGCACCCTCTCCCTCTTGACTCTCACCAGGCTGATGAGATTTTTTTTAGATGACAAATCTCATAATAACCTCTCCCTTCAAAGAGATAAACAGTAATGGAGCAAGGGATGGAAACTCAAAGAGACCTTTCACTTTGGAGCCTATTTCCTAAAAGCACCTCTTTTCAAATTTGTATATGGTAATTGGTGAATATAATTATTAAGATGATGATCAAGGGTCAAGGTTCAAAGCCAGCCCGGCACAAAAGGACCTGAGACTCATCTCCAATTAACCTCTAGAAAACGGGAAGTGGGGCTTGGCTTAAGGGTAGGGTGGTAGCCTTGAGCTGAAGAGCTCAGGGATAGTGCCCAGGCCCAGAGTTCAAGCCCCACAACCCACAAAAATAAAAAAAAAAAGAAAGAAAGTAGATCAAGGGAGTTTGGCCTTGTGGTAGAGTGCTTCCCTAGGATCTGGGTTTGATTCCTCAGTACCACATACATAGAAAAAGCCAGAGGTGGTGCTGTGGCTCAAGTGGCAGAATGCTAACCTTGAGTAAAAAGTGTCTAAGTACAGTGCCCAGGCCCTGAGTTCAAGCCCCAAGATTGGCAAAAAAAAAAAAAAAAGGAAGAAGATATGATAAAAAGAAAACAGAGAGAAAGGGATTGAATGAAGGGCTGTAGGTTCATCTCATAATTTTAAAAGGTTCTGAGGCAGATTCTAGGACTGGGACTCTAGCTTAGTGGTATAGCAAACACAAGACCTGGAATTCCATCGCCATCCCCACCCCTATCCCCATATAACACAGAGAGACAGAGACAGAGGCAGACCCTAGTGGAGAAGAGCTGGAGTCAAGGAGTGCCATCAGAGATAGTTTTGATGCCAATGCAGGCCCTAAACAACTAGGCCATTTGACCTTGGTCAACTGGACTCCGGTGAGCCACTCCCCAACCTGTCAAAAAGTATTAGTGTGCATCCGCTGCCAAGGAGATAGTTTTGAGAGTAGAACAGATCTGATAAGACACTGCACACACACATGGGATTGGCACTATGAAAGATGCTATCCTGGAAAACCTTTCCAGAAGCATGAACTCTAACATCTCTGCAGGTGCAAGCCCCCAGTGCTGTGACTATCCAACAGGTGTGTAAATAGGAGCCTCTCCCTCCCTGCCGACCATCTTCGTTGGGATTTCCAGGTTGCTATGCCTCCTCACAGCCCTAATTCTCTCAACAAAGGACACAGGGTCCAAGCTGGTATCTCTTTGCCTCTTAGGCATTCAGACTTGTGAATGCATAAAATATTCTCTTCCCTAAAACCTTTATGTTTTTTCCCTTAAACTTTTCTTCTATTCACATGATAGATTCTCAGACAAGACCAGGCACCAAATGTTGTACCCGAATTCCTAGGACCCCGAAAGAACCACCAGAGGCCGAAGTCAAAGCAAAGAAGCAAGGGTCGTTTATTACGAGTTCGAACTCAGACCGCCGCGTGCCCGCAGCCAGCAACACTAAGAGGCCCCGAACAAAGGTTTTACACAGCTTTTATACAAACAAGTTTTAGCGGAATATTGTTTTTTCCATGAACTAGCAAGAAGCAGCATTGGAAATTATTGTCTAGAAACTCCTTGGGTTCTCTGTAGGTCTATTTAAATGGAATCCTATTAACAAACTATAGCCCTCTGCAGAATGTCGCCCCATCCCATCTCCTAGCAGTCCTGGCTCGGGGAAGATGGAAGACAACCTCAGAACTCTCCAGTTTCCTAGGGACTTACTCAAGGCAACTACCTGAAAGTGTCCCAGCAAAAGCTCTTCTCACCATGCATGAATGCTGTGGGAAGCATTTGAAAATAAGGTTTCCAATTACCACTGGCATGCCTGGAGTGTCCTGCTGCTGGCTGCAGCTGTCCCACGGAAGGCCAGTGACGTCATCCACAGGCATGACCAAACTGAGTTCCAAGGCTGGGCTGGGCAGAAAGTCCTCTACAGGCTGAACGCGCTCCCCTCCCCCCTGCCCATCTCTAGGGGAGGGATGAACATCCACTTCCTCCCTGAGGTGGGAGGTGGGCACTGCTTGCCTTCCTGGGTAGGATTCTATTATCACAACTTGGACTCATACCAGGAAAGGGTCAGAAGCTATTTCAATGTCCAGGACAATTCCATTTGACTGCCTGCTTTGAAAAATGTACCATGTGTCAAGCTTTGTCCTGGACCCAAGCAAGCCCAGGAAGATCCACTCCCCTAAATGCTCACTTGTGCTCTTTTCACAGAATGAAAAAATAAATGATCTTACATTCCTCTTCTAACCAAAGTAAGGAAGACGGGGTCAGGGGTTAGGGGGGAAGAGCAGATAAATGAAGAAGATGATGGGGGAACATAATGAAGAGAAAGATAGAAAGAAGAGGACAAAGGGGGAAAAAAGGGGGGGAAAAAGTCTTACCTCAGATTTTCTGCCCTATAACAACCTTGCCCATATCTCTCCCATTTCTTCTTCCCCACACCCCGTCCAGAGAGTTCAGGCTCTGGGACAACCCTAGCAGATCTTGTCCTCTAGAAGAGCTGACGAAGGAGACAAGGGACGGAATGCTTGCTGGGCAATGTAACAAACTGGGCCCTGAGCCCTGAACCAGAGTTCAAGTTCAACGCAAAGCAGCTTTCCCAAGGGTTGGGATCAGATTAATTAGAATTTACAGGCTGTGCCCAGCTAAGATCCGTATCTGTCACCATGTCATCCACACTCAGACCCTTTTTAAAAATCAGAATCCTGGAAGTGGCGCTGTGGTTCAAGTGGTAGAGCGGTACCCTTGAGCTGAAAAGCTCAGGGGCAGTGCCCAAGCCCAGAGTTCAAGCCCCACGAACGACCAAAGGAAAAAAGAAAACCAGAGTTCAAGCCCCACGAACGACCAAAGGAAAAAAGAAAAGAAAACCAGAATCCTGTCATTCATCAATACTCTGAGATGGGAAGCATGGCTGGAGCAGACCACCCTGGAATGATCCTCTGGCCTGCCTTCTAGTGGCCAGGCTCCTTCACTGGCTTCCAGATAAATATAAGTAGCACTTCAACAAATACTAGCCCTTAGAGGAACTACCGGAAATCATAGACATATTCCTTCTATCTGCCTGAAGACTAATTGAACAAGAACTTCCCAAGAACTACCACCACTTCCCAAGGGAGTGGTGGTAGAGACCATGGCATCTTCAAAAAATCAAGGAAAGTAAAGGAAAAGAGAAAACCGAGATCTTTTCAGACTACCTGGGTGAGCCTTCAGAACAAATACATGGAGTTGGATTATGCAAGAAGAAACTGAAAATCCTAGAGGTGCCAACCGAGCTGAACACTGCACAGCACGGGATCAAATCATTCAGGTGTGGATGAGATCTGCTGGGGACCAGCTTTTTTTCTTTCCAATATCTTGTAATACAATTAATCCTGTAAAAAAATGTGCCAATTTTATTATTGTTGTGATTAAGTGGCTACATATATTTTACAATACTGTGACATGGTTATTCTTAGCACATTCACTGATTTTACTATTATAATACTAAGCATCATCTCTCTAGTCTACAAAATTTATAAATGTTGGAATATACAAAAAAATCTCTAGACTCGCATAGAACAAAAGGTTTAACTCTTTGAATACTGGCAACGGAACCATTTCTTCCAGGTCAGCTGTTACATACATTTCTTCCCTTTGCTAGGAATTCAGTTGTTCCCTCTTTCTCTCTCCTTCTCTCTATTCAGTCATCACTCTTGCCTTATTTAGATAGAACACCCACATATCAGGGAGACCATGCACCTTTTGTCCCTTTGGTCTTGGCTTATCTCACTCAACATGATTTGTTCTAGTGCCAATTACTTTTTAAAAAACATTATTTCTCAATTACTGTCTCACTTTGTTATCTGATATATTGGATATATTTGTATTTGATTATTTGAAATTGGATAGGGAAGGGGGAAAACAAGATGAGGTGTGGGGGTGGGGGAAGGGAAATGGGGACCAAGACATGAGAAAGGGTATCAATGTATGTGAATTAATGCACCTTCTATCTGGCAAATATAATATAACCCTTCTATTAAATACAATAAAAATATATTAAAAAACATTATTTTGACATATCCTGATTCAGCATTGGTGTCCAGGTATTTCTGAAAAAACTAAACCTATAAAAGTATATGCCAATTGCTGAAGAATATGTTCTTATTTGGGTTATTAAATTTTTATTTCTGGAAGTTCCACTATGAATATATACAGATTTTCTTAAAAATTAGTGTAGGTGTCATCCTCACCTTTTTCTAATATTTTAAACATATTATCTACCCATAATCTGTCTCATATCTGAAACTAGTAGACTGATTCCCCTACTTGTTTCTGCTGTCTTCACCGGTGCTGGCTGGTTTCCTCATTGGGCTTATGTTGAGGATGAATGCTTGTATCTGAAAGTCTGGTTTTTGCCTACAGGAGTCTTCAAGGCTTGACCTGTGAGTATGGCCCTCCAGAAAGAGCCTATATTTGATTCTGACATACACTCTGGAATGCTACCAGTTCAAAACAACATCAGGTTCAGTTTTTATAGCATGGGGTTGCCTGGGTCACCTAGATAATAAACATTCATGGCATATCTGTGAAGACACATTCTCATAAGAGGCTCTGTTCTACATCTCCAGCCAAACTGAAAACCAAAGTAAAGAGTTCTCCATGTCTTCTGTCTCCTAAAGGAGACATGTTTGCACATGTCTGCTGGACCTATAGCCTAAAGAAGGGACAACCAGATAGGGAGAATTCATCTCCAATTCTTACCTGGTCAGGGTCCTTGGTGAATTTTACAAAGGCTATACTTTTTTCAGTCCTGGTTTAAAGCCTGACACCCCCCTCAAGTCTGACTCTTTTTGACATTTTATAGATCTCTTGGGGCCTAGATCTAGATTCTTTCCTGTGCCAAATTAAAGGAGTGATATACCTTTGCCTAGTCTCGGGAACTGAAACTCCTCCAGGAACTCTAAGGTAGAAACTTTGAAAATTCTGAAGCTTTCCTAGAAACAAGGACCACAGCAGAGGGAATATTTTTTACTGACCCATGAGGCTAACCACAGGTAAGAAAAGTGCCTTCCCATGTGTAGTCAGCAGATTCCATTGAAGGGAACCTGGAGCATTATAAAGACGAAGAACAAAGAAGAATTAAAACACAGCAAGGGTTACAGGAACAGACTCTACAAAGCCTACAGAAACATTTCCTTCTGTCTATGTACCTTTCTGGGCTATTCTTCCTCTAGGGCAGAGCAAACAACTGGCACCTTTGCACCCCAGAGACACACAATGTGGGCCTCTGTAGAAGTTGCCAGTGAGTTCATAAATAGAGACTATAACCGGGGATTTTTGTTTTTTGTTTTTTAAGAAGCAAGCCCACACCCAATACCTTATACAGACAGATGTAGTTCAATCCGTTTTCAAAGTGCTTCATAGCCATCACTCACTTCCTACCAATGAAAGCCTACCAATGAAGTTCATTTTACAGTCCTCTGGGTCTTCTTTCTTTCTATCACTACCTCCCCTCAAAGACAAACAGGCATTGACTGATCAATCATATTATCACACTTTTAGTATATCTACAGGTCCACAAAACCTTTCCCAAAATCTTTCATACCCATTGTGCTTTAGAATTACAGCTTTAACAGGATAAATTGATGAGTCTGAGCATGTACCAATGAAACACAGAGGCATTTCTACAGGGACACGTGTCAGACTAAGCTAGATGAAGACTAGAGCTTCCCTTATATCCATTCAAGGCAGGTAGGCTGGTTATCCCACAAATTAAATAACAATTATTACATTCAGAATTTAGGAGATTTCTGAACAGAAAACAGGGTGCTGTGAACCCAGACGAATGCATCTTCATTCAAAATATGTCAAAGGTACACAGGGACAGTGTCCAGGCCTTAATAATGGCACACCCACCTCCCCGAAAAAAAAAATCAAGTCACACAATCCAACAGAACCAAACTCCATGGGATTGAGTCTCAAAAAAAATAATACTCTGATATACACAAAAAAAAAGATCTGGGGGCCGGGAGTTTGACCCATGGTAGAGTGCTTGCCTTCCATGCATGAAGACCTGGCTTCAATTTCTCGGTACCACATCCATAGCAAAAGCCAGAAGTGGTGCTATAGCTCCAGTGGTAGAGCTCTAGCCTTGAGGAAAAGCCCAAGGACAGTGCTCAAGTCCCAAGTTCAAGCACCAGGACTGGAAAAAAATTCTGGTTCTTAAAAGGGGCAGAAATGAACAGAGATCAGGAAGGAAAGAGATGCACTAGACTAGATGATGGCCAGAGAAAGGCTGTCAGGACTGGGAACCACCATGTACAGGATGCTTGTGGGAGAAGGAAAAACATCACAGGAAATGACAGCGCAGGGCAGCAAAGGGCCCTAAATGATTCTTGAGCAAAGTCTCAGATATAATGACAAGCAAAGGGGGTTGTTAATCCAGACAGCTGCATGGTGCTTACAAATTAGATTCTAAGATAAGGTTATGACTCTCCATACCTGGTGTGCCAAGTGACTCTGGAATGCAGCATCTGAGGCACCTTCAGCTTGCCTCTTGGTCACTGGAACACACAGCTGCTCTTGGAATCCCTCAGCCCTCAGCCACAGCAGAAATTGAGACTGGAGACCACACCACCATTCCTTACTCTAGGGCCTCCTCCTAGCCCTTGCAAAGTTCAGCTCATCCCCTCAGTAAATGATAAAGAAAACTCAATGTTTGTTGCCCAGCTTCCTGGGCAACAGGCAGTGGCATAGCAAAGGGATTACTTTAGGTAAATATTTCTCTAAACCTCATTCTTGCCACCACCAGAATAAGGGGGACAGTCCCACTATTCTAATCCAAGAGTCTGGGAGGGTGTAGATTCAAAGACCCCACTCAAAATCAGCCCCAGAACTGAGCTGAGGGTGTGGAGCACATAGACATTTCCATTGCCAGAGTAGGACTATTACATCAAGCAGAGTAGCATCTTTACAGCACTTAGTACTTGTACCCATGATGCAGCCCCTGAGGCCATGCTGGGTAACCAGCCCAACCTCCCCCAGGATGGCAATGGTAGCTTCCTCTTTAGGGACAGATAAAAACCCATTTCCTTGTGTACTTTTCTGGGCTCCTAGAGAGCTTGGTGATAATGTTCCCTGAAGCATGTGTAGGTCACCAGCAGGCAAATGGGGGTTAATCTACCTAATTGGGAGCCAGGTAAACGGAGATGAGTGCGTTGTGTAAAGCACTGGCTCTCCATTCTGACCATACCATAATGGAACTCTACAGGCGCTCAGTGTGGGTCACACCCAAGAGTCCTTCAGTTCCACCTGGACATTGTCTCTTCATCTCGCCTTGTGATTCCTCATGCAGAGAGGGCACAGGCTGTCCCAGGATCTTCCTCCTGATTATCTATCTCACCACCACCCACTCCCACAGGCTCTGGTGCCTGGTTCAGATTGAAACTGGAGAGTTTCCATTTCTAATAAGCTACCAGGTAAAGCTGCTGCTGGTCTAGGAAGAGACTCAACACTTGAGAACACGTGCTTGAGGACAGGGACTGGCCTGTCTCCCTGACTGTAGACTAACGAGACTGCATCCCAGTTTGAGGAGTGGTGGAGAGCCGTTCTCAGAGGTCTGTGTATATACCCAGGCATCTGGTAAGCATTCAGACTTGGCCCCAATAGATTTCGGGTGAGACTCACACTGCTGGTTCTCCAAATACTGGGAATAGCGGAGCTCTGGACCTCTATGCCTGACTCCATAGGCCTCCTTTTTCAAGCTGGGATATGACCAGGCAACTTGACCACCCCAATAGCTTCCTTGAAGCTGCTGCTCTGGTGTCCTTGCCCTGAGCTACAGGAGACTGTGACTGCACACCTCCCATGAGCTAGCTCCCAAACAAGTTGTCCTCATTTGCATCTCTAAGCTCCTCCTCTTCCATATAAGGGAAATGATCTTATGTGAATATGTGCACATGCATGTACACAAACACACACACACACACACACACACAAACACACACACCTGATTCATTCTTCATCCTGTCACGACAGACATAGCTTTCTGCTGAACTGAGCTTCCTGAGTATCCACCATGTGTTGTGTCAGGTCCTGGTGCTCAGAGCACAGTTGGGCACAATGGCAGAGAAACAGAAAGTAATCAACACTGCAAGAGAGGGTGCTATGGGCCCCAAGGAGAGTGACATAAACAGCTGAAACAAGAGGACTGAAAAGGAGGAAGGTATCAAGTCTTGCTAGCCCTACACCTGAGGAGGGATTGGACCTAGTCTCCAGGTTAGAGAACTACATCAAGCTAGGAGGTGGCTGGTGACTTGCCCATGCCACATAAGGGTAAGAACAGCAACAATACTTGATGTTCACCCTGTGCTGGGCACTGCTGTAAGGGCTCTGCAGATGGAATATTCCTAAATCTTCACTGGGGCTCCATAAAATGCTCTGTATTCCACACATGGCGATGCCCTTTTCACCAAGGGAAAGCAGAGATTCTCACATTTAAAAGCAGCACAGCAAACAAGAAGTAACTGACCCCCAGGGTGAAGAACTTAACTGCCATACCATCTTGCCTCATTCATGGTTAGAGGAGGCCACACTCTGCCTTTCTCTAAGATCCAGGTTTCCAGGAAAGACAGTAGGTAGGTTGCCACCCGCTGAAGCCGTCTTCGTGTCATTTCACATGATCATAAACAACAACCAAGAGTTTCGTCACACTTCTTATACCAGGCAAGCCTAAATTGTATATACATAAATATATGTGAATTACACATACATTAAAAATTTGTGCTTCTGATCCTCCCACTGGCCTTATTAGATAAATACCCAGATCTTCATTTTCCAGATAGGAAAAATAAAGAAAAAAGAAGCTAAGGAAGTCCCCCAGGGTCTCACAGCTGGCCTGTAGTAAAACAGGACTTGAACTGAGAGTCAGATTTGGGGGTCATTCCTGTGGCTATTCTCACACCTCTTCTACTGTTAACCTGGGCTTCCTCTGACTACCTGTACTTGCAGTCTCCATGAGCTGTATACAAAAGACACATGTGTTTTCTCTGGCCACATCATGCCCAGCACCTTGGTATATCCTTAATCAGCAGGTACCTTTTTAAAGGCTTACTGCTGTCGAGTGATGCCTTCCTTCTAGTTTATCTGTCCCTCCTCATGTGGTCATGTTCACTTATCCCAAAGCTCTTGTGCAATAATGATCAGAAAGGCTACATACATGTGATGTGCTCTCTTAGGAACAGCCAGGCCTACTCAGCTTGACCCAGCTCCACCCTCCACTCCCACAGCAGACCCACCACTCCTTGACAGGTAACAGAAGAAATCAAAGTCCAGGAGAGGAAGAAGCAAGCTGGATTGGGGACTGATTCTACAAGCTATCATTTGACTTTAATCTCCAGACAAGGAAGCCCACAATCAAGTAAAAAAATGCTTTTTTTTTTCTCTTGCCAGTCCTGGGGCAGGATCTGAACACTGTCCTTGGCAGTGTTGTCCTCAAGGCTAAAGCTCTACCATTAGAGCAACAACACCACTTCCAGCTTTTTTCTATGGATGTGGTATCAAGGACTCCAACCCGAGTCTTCGTGCATGCTAGGAAAGCACTCTACCACTAGGCAAACTCCCGGCCCAAGTAAAAATGCTTTATAAAATCTCAACAAACCAAGAAATACACCCTCAGGAGATAAAATTCTGAAGTTCCACATCTATTTTCTAAATGGTTAGGGAGACTAGAGCTGTTGGCACTAAGGTCAACTAAAATGCCTCTCTACCTAGACCCAGAATCATTGTGGCAAAAGTGGAATCCATCTCCAAGATCACCAACAACATACAGACATTGAGGCACTGACTCTGAAGTGAGTCAACCTGAGTTGAGGACACCTGCCCCTCACACTCATTGACTGGCTGGGCGGGACAAGTTGCTTAACCTCCATAAAACTCAGATTCCACCTCTGTAAAACAGGGGTAGCATCTGATAGCATTATTATGAAGCAAAAACAAGTTAATATGTGAAATCCTAGCTGAATACTTGCTACAATTAGTATCATTATCTTGAAGCTCTGTTTAGGGACTTGAAGAATGCTCACTCTCCAGGAAGCAGTCTACCCTGCCACATCCTACATTGTTCCCCCTCTGGGATGTAGGAGGCATTCAAGCAGCACTGGCCCCCAACAGGGTGCTCACAGAAGATCTGCTTCACCTGGGTGGTAGAGGCCTTGGCAGACACCTAGGCCAATGGTCCACTATTTATCTCCACATCAGATCTCCGGCTACTTAGCTATGGGCACAGCCACAAGCTCAGAGCAAACAGCCAGTCAGGGAAGCTCCACTTCCTCTACCATCTGCTAAAACCCACACCCAGCCATTGGCCACCTAACCAACACTCAGGGAAAAAGTTGATGCTGATAAGGTAGGATCCATCTAGTTCTCCCTCCCCTCCTGCTTCAGGCAGCAGCACTCTGAGGTCCCAGCTTTCTTTTAGCTACAAGTATCACCTATAGGTACTGGGGTTGTCATAGTCCATTGCATCTCTAGGTTAAGCTCACAAACAAGGCTGCTGTTGGGACCTCTGACTACCCACAGCCAAGCCTTCATGGATCTGACAACTCCTCCCTGGCCTTGACCTTTGCTGCTGTCCCAAAGGCTTGAAGACTTGGTTGGGCTTCTCCGTGGTCAGCCCCACCCTGGCCTGACCACAGAAGATCCCACAATGAACAGTTGTCATTCATCAGAAATGAATTTAATGTATCACTGGCCCAGTTGTACAGAAAGATAGATGGGGGCACAAATGGCCACTGGAATCCTGGTCCTGGCACACACACACTGGACAGAGAGCCTGGGTGGGGTTTATTTCTCACACAAGCACACTGGTCAAAGGCAGATGGTGGCTTTGAGTCTTGGTTATATTTCCAGAATCTCATACCAAGAAAAGATTAATATAATGCATTAGAAAAAATAACCTTTGGAGCCCAAGTTTCTCTTATTTTTAGGATCTCTAATCTAAGTACTACTGACCACCTCAAGGACACAAAGCCATCCTGGAGCGAAACTGGCTCTCCTCACTCGAACAAATGACTTGACTTCCTACTCAATTGATTCAAGTTGCTCCTGGGCCTCACGGTGACTTTCCTAGCCTGTAGCAGAGCAGATAAAGAAGAGAAAGGGGTTGAGTTTTTATAGCTTTAGTGCTTTCCCAGAGACACCCACTATCCAGATACAGCCTCAGTGGTAGATCAACAAATGGAACCAGGACACCAAACTCCACTTCCCAAAGGCCCTGGTTTCCATTATCAAGACTCCTGCCTCAGAAGTGACACAGACTACAAGGAGCAGTAGTTATGGAATGGAATGAAAAACTCTGTGTCCGTGCTAGGCTTTATCATACTTTACCAAGTATCTGATTTAGTGATTCCTTTCATTGTTCAGTTGAGTTACAAAAGCTCAAGAAACTATAGTTGGAAGCTCCATGTCAGCAACTCCAGGTCATACCCTGTGGGTCCACACCAGCTGCCTTGGGCCAGTTCTCAGCCCTCCCCACCCAACAGGCTACGTCAGCAGTGAAACCAGGGCCTACCCCATCTTCCTCGGTGTGGCCCATGTACTTACTTAGGTCCCTTGCCTGCTCCACTCATGCTCGTGTCCACGTTCAAGCATCTTCTCTAACCTCTGAGCTGATCCTCCCAACTCACTGGGAAATTTCCCTGCCTTGAAAAGCTCCATAGCTTGTCTTAATAAACTGCATGCTCTTAGGATTTCTGACCACAGAACAGGCAGCTCACAGGATGACCAGGGACCAGGAAGTTCACTGGGACAGAGTGTGTGTGGTCAGAATGGCTCCTGTTTCTGACAGAAAGGAGATTCTAGAGGGCCATTCTGGCTTATATACTATGAGAAGGAGATTTCAGGGGGTCAGTTTTGGAGTTTCCCCTACCAAAGAAACATCATTACTTATGAATAGCCATTCTTCCCCTAGGGGCACGGCCTTAAGGAATAAAAGCAGGCATGAGGCTCAATGGTTTTCACAGGCATTCAAGCTGATGTAGCACCGTACTCAGAAGGCTGCTGTACCTTTGTTCTTCGGTGTTGAAGATATCCTGAAATAGTAAAAAAGAAAAAAAAATCTCTTCTTATGAGGACTCACAAAGTACATAAACCACCTTAGAGGATGTGACATATGAGCTCATCACTATTAAATAAACAGTGATGGAAGCGGTGATGGGAATAGAAAACACTAGATAAAATGCTAAGCTTGTGCAAGATGAGTAAATGAACCTTTTGGGGTTCTACTATATACATGGAATGCCAATCCAGTGAAGAGAAACAGAAGAGTGCTTGCTAGAAAACCAAGTGACATCCCTTGTATACTCTATCCTCTACTTCTCAAAGTAATCACTGAATGCAATAAATGTTGCCCTTCATTATGTCACCTCATAGCCAAACTGATGAGACCATGGGCCAGATGTCTTCAGTTAGGACATTACATCACACAATCTCTCCATGAAGCTGTTCCTATCAGGTTCTTAGTTCTGAGGCTGATGGAGTTGTAGTCTATGCATACTGTGGGATGCTGGATGGCCTCTTCTTGTGTTCCACAAATAAAAGAAGAAAGAGGACCAGGAGTTTGGTCTAGTGGTAGAGTGCTTGCCTAGCATGCATGAAGACCTGGGTTCGATTCCTTGGTACTACATACATAGAAAAAGGCAGAAGTGGTGCTGTGGCTCAGGTGGTAGAGTTCTAGCCTTGAAAAAGCCCAAGGATGATGCTCAGGCTCTGAGCTCAAGCCAGGACTGGCAAGAAGAAAAAGAAGAAGAAGGAGGAGGAGGAAGGAGGAGGAGGAGGAAGAAGAGGAGGAGGAGGAGGAAGAAGAAGAGGAGGAGAAGGAAGAAGAAAGAAAGAAAGAAAGAAAGAAAGAAAGAAAGAAAGAAAGAAAGAAAGAAAGAAAGAAAGGCAGGCAAACACATCCTGAATCCTCTATAGACCACACTCATGTCCATGCTCTTTGGAATAGAGACAAGAAGTATTAATTCAATGGGTGGGATTGGGATAGAAGAGGAGGAGAATGATGGAAGGAGTAACTCTGGTCAGGATCAGAACCCCTTTGTATGATTATTTAAAGACCAAAGAAAACTCCGGGCCCAGTGGCTCATGCCTGTAATCCTAGCTGCTCAGGAGGCTGAGATCTGAGGATCAAGGTTCAAAGCCAGCCCAGGCACAAAAGGACCTGAGACTCTTATCTCCAATTAACCTCTAGAAAATGGGAAGTGGGGCTTGGCTCAAGGGTAGGATGGTAGCCTTGAGCTGAAGAGCTCAGGGACAGTGCCCAGGCTGAGTTCAAGCCCCATGACCCACAAAAAAAAAAAAAAAAAAAAAGACCAAAGGGGAAAAAAAATAGAAGAAGAGATTCAAAGAGGGAACAATTTCTGTTGAAGTTCATGAATAAAGGGAAGATATGATACACTAAAAGATGAACCCTCCCTGGTAGTTGCTAAATGTTACTGCTTATTAAAAAAATTAATAATCTACTCCATTTTTTAAAATTAAGCCAAAATCCTCAACACGATAAATGGGGATATTTGATCCCAATGTGAATTTTAATGGAGTAGAATTGTGGGGGAAGAAGGGAAGAAGTTCTTCTCTAGTCTACATTTTTCTCTTACATAGAATGTGGTGAGAATGTAAGGTAGAAGAAATCCTGTGTGCATGCCTTTTGGAGAAATTATTGGTCAAAATGCTGGCTGACACTTCTGCTAATCTGGCTGCAAATGTCCAAGGATGGAGAAGGTTCTATGAATTAACCCTCACCATCCACTTTCAGTTCTGTTTTTATTATTGGTCACTGGTTATTTCTTCTCCCTGCTACAGAATGGCATTAATCTTGCACCACCACTCCAAACAAAGCACTGTTTGAAGTTTTGTTTTTTGTTTTTTTTTTCTGGCCCATAGCGCTTTGTCATGTGAGGTCTGAGCACCATCTCAACACTTAGATTGCATCATCATACCCTGAAGCAAGCAAGAAGTGCCTTCAGAGGCCACAAAGGACAAGCTTGTGTAAACAGGCAGTAGGCCTCAGAGGCAGAGATGAACCATTTTGCATTTCTCTCCAAACATTTGAAATGGGAAAGCAAAACTCATTATACTACTAAACCCTCTCTACATTCTGAAGTGTCCAAAAAAACTCTCCCCAGCAGTGTGCACTTCAATGGTTGTACAACAAATGCTAAGACAAGCCAAGAGAGAAGAAGAAAGCAGCTTTGTCTCACGTGCTTCCAGAAATCAGAGGAGAGGAAAGAAAGCAAGAGAGAGCCAGGACTGCACTCAATGAGCAGAAATGACTTTCTTAGCAGGTAGATTTTCTGTGTCTGGTGTCCTAGGCATACAACCATGAAGACTCTTTCAACAGAGACTTGGAAAGCACCAGTCTAGCCTGATAATGTGCTGTTTTTTCCCAGGCACTTTCTGATCTTACAGCGATCAACAGGCAAGTGTTCATTGGGTTCCTAACTCTAATTCTAATCATCTCACTCTCTTTACCTTTACATATATGTGTGTATGCATGTGTGCAAGGATGTGTGCATGTGTGTATGTGTGTGTGCTAGTCTGAAAAATGTAATAATAAGGCCTATAACATGTGTGTGGTTTTGTCTGGAGTGTGAGAAGAACAGTTTGTTGTTGTTGGGTATTGGTTTTGGAAACTCGAGAGAAAATTCTGGATGAAGTAGAAGGCTTCACTGGAGGAATGAGAACTCAGGCCCAACAACTAGGTCAGAATCAAAGGAAGAAGTATCATGGATGACCAGGGTGTATACTTCAGCCTGGAGTCAAAGGCAGCTGAAGGAGGATTACAGACTGGATGAAAAGATAGCTTCAGACACAATAACCCAATGCTCTGGATCAGAAGCCTGTAAACAAGACCTGAGGTTCTAGTAAATAATTTTAATATCCTTCTTTACCCTCACCACAATCAATGAGCTCAACAAGACAGACAATATCATGTTCTTTCTATCGAGAGAAAACTGGACCACACAGTGGCCTAATCGTTAGAGAAAATGGAGGACATGCTGAGGACAGCCAGGTGGCTGTACACATCTTTGACGAATCCAACCACTGTGTTACAAAACAAATCAATGTATTGAGCACCTACTGTGAGCCTGATAGAAGAAGACACAAAGAAATACATTTCCATTTCCAAAGAGCTTGTCCTCTAATGCCGAAGCTGGCAAAATTATTCTGAAAACACTATAGAGAGTCATAGTTTGGGCTGTGTGAAGTCACTCTCTGTGCAATGACTCACTTTGGTCACTGAAGCACAAAAGCAGTCAGGATGGCTCGTAAACAAATGGGCACGGTTGTGTTCCAATAAAACTTCATTTATAAAAACAGGTAGTGGGGACTAAGCTTCTAAGAGTTTTATTTTTTTAAATGTGTCCAATACATAGTGACTGGAAATACTTGCATCTATTTCCATTGTTTTTTTATAAGAAAGCATCTGCTGTTTGGATTCTATCTGAAAAATATGTAAAATTATTTTTGATGGTTTCAGTTGTGTGATGTCTTCTATACTTATCCCTAATTAAAAAATAGTTAACCAATGCTTGAGCTACATGCTACTATTAAACTCTTAAAAGATGACAAAAAAAAAAAAAACAGGTAGTAGGCCATATTTGACCCACCAGCTATAATCTGCTGATTCGACCCCGCTGTAGTGGGTAACGCAGATGTACAAAAGAGAATTGGGTCATAAATAAAATGTCTTTGGCCCCACCCAAAGAACACAAGGTAGTTCGGTCTCAGAAACATGGTGCCAGAGCCGAGAAAACTGCTTAGCTTTCCTACAACCCAATGAAAAAGAATGAATCAAAAGCATGCTGATGGTTCACCTTCTCCAACCCTCCCTTTTGTGATTTGGATGAGAGGCTCCACCGCCTTCCTGCCCAGAACCTTTCAGTTTCACACTGTGGTGTCTCCAGAGGTGTATCTCATCTTCTCTAACCATTGTGAGTGCGTGTGTGCGGGCACGACAGTACTAGGCCTTGAACTCTTGGCCTCAAGCTCTCATTTAGCTCTTTTGCTCAAGGCTAGTACTCCACCTCTTGAGCCATATCTTCACTTCTGGGTTTTTGCTGATTCATTGGAGATGGGTCTCTTGAATTTGTCTGCTCAGGCTAGCTTCAAACTGTGATCATCAGGATCTCTGTGTGTTGAGTAGGATTACAGGCGTGAGCTGCCAGTCCCTAGCTTCCTACCGTCTTCAGTCAGTTTTTAAAAGGAATAAGTTTTTATATGACTCCACAAGTTTAGATACACACACACACACACACACACACACACACCCCAAAGCTGTCTTAAGTCCAAATATCATGTAACTATTTCGCTTCCAGGCAGCTTATGCTTTCCTCCACAGAGCTGCTATACCCTGAGCAGGATCTATCTGCTTCCCATTCTGGACACTCAGATGAGACCCAACTTTTCTACTTGACCAAGCGCTGGCTTCAAGAAGAAATGGGAAAACGAGGGTGGCCGCACACCTCATCTGCCTCTGCTGGTGCCAGACGAGCAAACAGAAATAGAGCCACAAAGCCCAACAGCAACACCTCTAATGGTGCCAGCAGCCCGGGAGAGGGGCTCAAGCAAATAAACACATTAAGGCAGGCTGTGCAATGTAGGACACGCCAGGTCTCCATCTACTCCTGCCAATGTCAACTGCAGTCAGAGGCTTAGTCAGTCTCCTCTTCCAGAGGCTCAGACCCTCCCGGCCAAGATCACCCATGGTACAAGGGCTGGATGAGGACACGAGGAGGGCAGACACCCAGGGGAAGAGGTATCACAGATTTGATGTGAGGGCAGCAAGATGCTACACACAGATCTAATCCCGTCTCCCACTCCACTCAGACCCAATACCCTCCTCTCTCTCCAGGAAGTCCTCCTGACTTCCTCTGCTTCCCCTCTGAACAGCAAGAACAATGTTTCTACCACCAGAAGGGTCTCAGGACCAGCAGCACCAAGGCTACCATGAAGTCAATGGAAATGCAAGTTCTCAAGGCTCAGTGTAGACCAAGTATATCAAACACTTTGAAGATGCACCTAGCAATCATTAGAAGGGTTGGGTCCACCAGGAGATCACAAGATGTGACTGGAAAGATGTTGGAAAACTCAAGCAGCCCCGCTGTCTATCAGTGCTCTGCCGGTGACGTGCCATTCTCCATTTCTCACTCTTCAGGAAGACGTTATCCTCATAATCGTTAACTCCAGGTTCACAGCCTCCTCCATTCACTCCACAAATATTGACTGACCACAGGTGCCAGGCACACACACACAGATGTTCATGAGCGAGAGCAAACTATAGACAAGAGTCCTTGCTGTGAGGACCATTGAAGGAGACATGCAACAAACACTAAGAACATCCCTATATACAGACTGTGATGAAACATCAGTAAGCTCAAATGCAGGGCCCATCTATGACAAACACTAAAGAATACTCTTACCAAGTGTCAAAGTCAGGACAATACAGAGGAAGAGGCTTGGTGGGCAGGGATAATCTGGGATCCTGAATTGGACTCTAGAAAAGAAAAGGCATTACAGAAGAAGCTGGATCTTCAAAGACAGTCTGTGCTTTGGTGACTAGTAGAATACCGGTGTGAAACAATAGAAACAAGAGTTTCTATTGTTTGAGTATGATGTGGACATTGTGGGAAGCTGGCCAAAGAGTATACAGGAAGCCTCTGCTTTAATTCATTACTTTCCTGAATAAAATTTGGATTATGAATCCACTCCAGAAAGAGGGGGCAAATGGGAAAGGTATGGTATAAATGGCTTATTTTAAAAGGGGTGCTTCTGCCAGGCATTGCTGACTCACTTCTGAAATCCTAACTACTCAGAAGACTGAGACCTGAAGATCACAATTTAAAGCCAGGCAGGCAGGAAAGTCCATAAGATTTCTTTTTTTTTTTTTTTTTTTTTTTGCCAGTCCTGGGCTTGAGCTCAGGGCCTGAGCACTGTCCTTGGACTTTCCTCAAGGCTAGAGCTCTACCACTTGAGCCTCAGCACCACTTCCGGCTTTTTTCTATATATGTGGTACCGAGGAATCGAACCCAGGTCTTCATGCATGCTAGGCAAGCACTTTAACCACTAGGCCAAACTCCCGGCCCTCATAAGATTCTTATATCTAATAACCACCAAAAATTCAGAAGTGGAACTGTGGCTCAAGTGGTAAAGCACCAGCTTTCAGCTAGTGCCCAGGCCCTGAGTTCAAACAACTAGACTGACTGACTGACAGATTGATTTAACAAGAAAGTGCCTCTATCTAGAAGACACTTGTGACAAACTATGGAGGCAGGAAAGACATCAGGCAAGTGAGGTCAAAGTCAGTCTTTCTTAGATTCCTTTCAGTGCTAGTACTTCCAAAAGACTTTAGCCTGACAAGCATCTAAATGCTTATAGCCATGTTGGGTTCTCATCGACTTTTTCCCAAGGGGGCCTCACAGTCCCGAAGCTATGCCCCAAAATTGTGGATAGAGCCCCCAGCAAAGGACAGCAAGAGGGTGGAGCCCAACCAGGGCAGGGTCAGGAGCAAAGGCATCTCCACCGCACCTGCTCTCACTGGACTCTGGAAGAGTCCCACCTTCTCCACATCTGATCTGTTCCTCTGTCCAAAGCTGCTCAGAACCTCAAACGGTGGAGCTGAGAGCACAGGTGGTATGAACGAGCAGACATGAGTCAGGCTGAGACTCCATCTACTGACTAGGACGAATGGCCCACCCAAAGCTCCCGAGTGCCAGCCCTTCAGAAAGGACATGGCACCAGCAACCAAAAGCAAAACAGCCCACTGCCAATCGGCCAGAAGTCCTGAGTTCTAGGAACCTCAACCAAGTCTCCCTGCACACGCCATATGATCAGAAAAGCATGAAATTGTGCACAGTAACTGCAGCTTCAGAGAAACGCAGGGTCACGATGGTAACAGCGACCAACTCTGAGGGCTTTTACCCCAGATGAATCACCGAGATGCAAATGTAATTGTTCCTATGCATATAATAATACCTTCAACTGCAGAGGGATTTTCCATTTGCAAGGCATTTTTATACACATTATCTTATGTGATCCTCAGAAGAACCTTGGGAGAGCAGCAGAAAAGGTGTCATTTCTACTGCCAGGATGAGAAAATAAAGTTCAGTGACCATTCAACTAGGAGTGGCAGTGCTGATCCCTGAGCATGAGTGGGGCTTTGTCTCCTTTCTGCTTCTTGTCACTGTCTCTGCTGCCACCAGGACCCATGCTACTGCCCACCACTCTGTCTCTACAGGTCCCACTGAGCACTCACAGTAGGGGAAGCCAAAGGGTCTCCAAGAGGGAAAGGCATTTGAAGGTACCCGGAGCTACCTGGGCTCACCCCATCCAGTGGGCTCCTAGGAGCACAGTCCCCCAGGGGGAGGGGAGAGCATCCCACATTTGCTTTCTTATGGCCTGAAATAGAACGATGAGACATCACAGCTGAGCTCACAGCAGCATCAGATGCCTCGGAAATAATGAAATCAAGGGAAATCAGAGTGTGAAGAAAAAGCCCCAGTTTCAACGCTAGCACCCCACACGGGTGGTCATAAAAGAAACCTAGAGCTGGCTGGGAGTTTGGCCTACTGGTAGAGTGCTTGCCCAGCATGCATGAAGACCTGGGTTCAATTCCTCTATACCACATACATAAAAAAGCAGTCAGTGCCGTGGCTCAAGTGGTAGAGATCTAGCCTTAAGAAAGCCCAAGGATAGTGCTCAGGCTCTGACTTTAAGCCCCAGGACTGGCAAAAGAAAAAAAAAAAAGGAACCAAGACCAAAGCCAAGGTGAGTAACCACACCTTCCTGCCACGAGCAAAGTACCTAACTGCTATCTCTAGACACAAGATGCCTCTCACTCTTGCCAGCCACAGGATAGAGGAGGCACTCCAGCCAGCCCTCACTTTCCCATCATCCCTCAGCCCTGTTCTCCCACACCCTCCATGCACACAGCCAGGCCTGGCCAGGTAGGATCAGAACGGGTGACTCTCATGACATGCTGGTGTGAGAGTTCCGCTCTGAGGCTTCTCTGTGCATTCTGATGTCCACTCTCCACTCGTTCATGCTGTTTTTCTATACATACCACACCTCCACAGCTCCAAACAAGGTCATGAGTGCTGACGTGAACCTCCTCACAGAGCTGTGAGGATGAAATGAGACTGCATCATAGGAGACACTTTGAAAACTTGCAAGTGGCACACGGACACACACACGGACACACACACAGACACACACATACACACACACACACACACACACACACACACACACACACACACACACAGAAAACATGGCACAAGAATTGGGAGGAGATTCCAATGGTGTAACATACAATTTAACATTCAGGAAGCTGAAATGTGTTTTGTCGAGGGAGGAGGCAGGGAGGAGGGTGAGGTAGGCTCCAGGAGAGGAAGATGGAGGAATGGAGACAGGAAGGGTGGGTGCTCAACGTCCATATGCAAACATACAAGCAGGTAGGCTGAGGGGATGGGCAGGCCTAGAAGAAATGAGGGGAGGATGATGATGAAGGAGTGAATTGATCAGCATGCACTATACTCATAAACTGGCATGTTGACTTGCACAACCCCTTTATACAACTACTGAAAGGTAATCTTTTAAATAAAGTAAAAATAAAAACCGCAGCACACCATACATCTGGAGTCATGACTGACTGCCAGATACCGCAATGGATGCTGGGAATGCCCTACCGGGAACATCCATGTTCGTGTGAAGGACCAATTCAACAGAGGCAGGGCACACCCTTTTATAGTGTTCCTGAGTGGGGTCATATTCCCTAATCACCTGAACCAGCTCAATGACCCTGCAGAGTCGTTGTTCTGAGACTCACACAGTGACACTGTGAATTCCAGAACATGGAGGGTTTTAGTAGCAACCACCCAAGTCTTCTATTTCCTTGAGCCAGTAATGGAGATTAAAAAAAAAATGAGACCCTATAAAATATGTGATGAAGAAGATGGACTCCAGGGCCCAGCAACTTCTCTGTGATGTCTGTGTCGAGGCTGTGAGAAAAGCCAAAGAACACAGGTGCTGTCCAGATCTGCGATTTGTTGGGATGTGAACTGCCTTTTCTCAAACTCCTAGACATCCACACTTGACTATAAACCTCTAACTAACCAGACGGGTCCAGTTATCTGATGACAATGTCAAACAACCTCAGAATGTACACGGGCCATGTTGGAAGGGGTCAAACAAGAGGTCAGTGATCTGCAAGGGAAAATAAAAGGCAAGGAGAAGATTAGACAGCTATGAACATAACACAGAAACAGCTTTTGAACACTGGAAAAGATGATTCCTCTAAGTCATAAGAAAGAAAAACAAAATAAAATGACAGTGCCATATATTACACCTCACCTGTCAGGCTGGCAAACATCAAACAGCATGACAAAACCCTTACTGGAACTGGGCTTGGGAAGGAGGCAAGCCATGTACTGTCCAAGAATGGGGACTCTGGTTCCTCTCAGAGGTCAAATTTTACACTTATCTGTATGTAAACAACAAATGTCTTTGATGAAGTCGCTTCTACATCTAGAACATACCCAGTGTACATCCTTGTCCATGTGTGAAAAGACCTAAGTGCAAGATTATTCATTGTTTGAATTGCAACAGATGGGAAACAGCCTAAATGCCCAACAGTACAAATCACATAAGTACACTAAACAGACAAAAAGTCAACCCTGAAGTTTACAAGCTCTCGCTCTGGAATAACCCAGGGTAGAAGGAGGGGTGGGAGTCAGTAGAAGTAGGCAACCAGCATATACAGGGGTACTGAGTCAGAATGCTATGGAATAAGCATTATCCTTAAGATGCTCCAGGAACCTACTTCAATATCTGACAAGGTGTGAATCTTTTTCTGTGCACTTCCTTGGTGTTATGCTTATTTTGAGCACATGGAACATTAGCCGTAATGCAAACAGCAGGGCAACAGCTGTGTTTTCATCTTCTCAGCTCTCCTGACATCACGACCAGCAAATAAATACAAGCTCCAAATTAAAAAAAAGAAAGAAAGAAAGCAAAGAAAAGAATGAGCAAACCATGTCCCCATTAGCTCCCAAGACCACATATCTTCTCCTAGGTATAGGGAAACAGTTAACAATTTAGGGGCCTAGCCAGACAGGCATCAGACAGTTCTACACCCACTCTCCCTTCCCCCCAACCAAAATAATATTAGCTACTTTCTAGAGAGACAACTATCAGCATCTACTAAAATTAAGTGTGTACACCCGCCTTTCTACTTCAAAATCTTTCCAATATACAGAGTAAAAACATGACTGCTTACTACAGAAAGAGGTAAAGAGATGATCCCAAAAATAACCTAAAAGTCCACCTCCCCCCCCAAAAAAGCAAGATAGTGTAGATTACAGGACACCTTTACCATGAAGACTGTGAATCTAAAAGGAGCAAGATTTTTGATGATTACTAAAAACTGGAGGAAGTTCATACTAAGATCTTATTTCCATTAAGTAAGCCAAAAGCCCACTCTGCTCTCCCCCAGCTCCTTCTCTTCTTGGTCTGGGACATCATTTCCTACCATTTTCCTGACCTACCTTGTTCCTGCTCCAGTAAACAGAGCACAAGAGCAGATACCCACCTGCCTTAAGACCTCTGAGCTTATCCCAGCCTCAATGTTCCTCCTAAGAGGTCCCTGTGGCTTTCTACTTGTGTGTTCCTTAGGTCTCTGTACAAAATTCACCTGCTCAGTGAACACCACCCTGACTCCTCAATTCAAACTACAAAGTATGAGAGTGGAGAGACTGGTTTTCCTTCGTTATTCTTCTCTGATAGACTTACCATTGGCTGGTCCTCTCTGAGAGAGGGGGGGGGAGGGAGTAAGGGAAGGAGGGGGAGAGGGAGAGAGGGAGGGAGAGAGGGAGAGAGGGAGGGAGGGAGGGAGGGAGAGAGAGAGTGTGTGTGTGTGTGTGTGTGTGTTGGTACTGAGGCTTGAACTCAGGGCTTGGGCACTGCCCTGTATTTTTTTCACTCCTGGCCAGCACTTTTCCAGTTGAGCCATAGCTCCACTTCTGGCGTTTTTTGCTGGGTAATTGGAGACCAAGAGGTTAATGAACATTCCTGATCTTGAGCCTCCATCCTCCGATATCAGTGAGGATTACAGATATTAGCCAACCAGCACCCAGCTAACTGATACTTTCACTATGAGCTCACCCTCTGAACTATCAGTTTCCCTGAAGCACCTAGCACAGAGTAGACATTCAGCAAATTGCAGTGGTTGAATGGAAAACCTACCGTTGCATCTTGATAGGAGCCTAGAGAAATGAGTGGGAGCATCTCTCAAAGGCTGTTCCTAGGAAAGGAACATGTGGTACCAGCAAGTGATCAAAGAGGAAGTGAAAAGGGCTACCTTCTTTTACTATAACAACTTCCCAACTGCAGTGAACACATGTAACCTTTACAACTTTAGAGGAGTCATTCAGTAGAATTAAAAAGCAAAGGCATGAAGGAAGACAATGTAGTGGTGTGGAGGGGGGTAGATGAGTGAAGAGAGGAACTGGGGAGAATGCAGTCATAATATTCAATGCATCTCCAATGGAAATAGGAATGCTGGGATGATTAGGTCTGGGAGGGAGAACAAGAAAGGGGATGATTACTAATCAAGATGCACTGTACTCATGTACATGCTCAACGGCAACTTCTTTGTATAACTACTTAAAGATAATTAAAACATGCTTTGAAGGGAAGAAAACCCTAGAGGCCCCAACCAGACCTCACCACCCCACTGCTTGCTCTATCTTCCCTCCATGCAACTCAAGCCAGGTGATCTTGAAGGAAAGCCAGCCATGTCTGCCCAGCATCACATCCACCAAGCATATAAGGAAGATCAAACTGTGGCTCATAAAAGAAACCATAAGGCACATGCTAACCACCAATATAAATAAATACTCCCAGACTGTTCCTCCTCCAGCTCAGCCACTATTGGAGAGGCCAAACAAAGAGCTGGCAGGACAAGACATGTCACAAGAGATGGTAGGTTCTAAACACACAGGGAGAGAGGTCAGGGCTGTGCCTCTTCACTCAGCAACCTTAGGCAAGGCTGCTAAAAAGGCTCCAGGCCATAGGTTCCTTCTCTGTAAAAGCCATGCTGCTCAGTGGTGTGAGTAAATGCAACAGTATTTCATGTTATTGTTAAAACAGAACTGAAGAAGACAACAGAAACATGAGCTATATAATGGGTGATTATTGTTCTTAATATACTATGTTATTTCTCATCTCTGCTGTTGTCCCTTGGTTATTCTCATATTGTTACAGTATCTTACCTTGTAATCTGGTATTCTGTATATACCTTCATTTGTTTATTTGAAATAGGAAAGGGAAGGGGGGAAAACAAGATGAGAGGAGGGAGTGGGAGAAGGGAAATGGGAACAAAATGATGAGAAGGGGTGTCAATGTGTGTGAAATAATTCACCTTCTATCTGGCAAACATAACTGTAACCCTCTATTAATTACAATTAAAAAAAAGAAATGAAGAAGACAGTCACACCCCAGATGCTGTCCCATTAGATTACAGCAAATCTCTCTTCCCTGTATGTGTAGCCTTGTTTCCTCCACTGTGCTTTCCAATCTCTTGTTGATGGTCTATTAGAAATCCAGGCATTGCTTTCGAGATTTCATTATGAGCACTTGTTAAGTGTATGTGGGAGTTTCGTTGTGATCTTTGTATTTGACATTTGGCCACCCAGCTGAACTCCTGTGCTCCTAATAACTTATAAATTCAGAGTCTAGGGTTTTCTCCAGCCACAAGCACTGACTTATTTAAATTTTTTAAGAATACTATTATTTTGCCCTTATTGTATTTATTTTGTCTTATTGTACTGATGCAGACCTGTGGCTCGATGCTGAATGGGGTTGATGCTGGCTATTGTCTTACTCCTAACTTGAATGGAATGTTATGGTTGGGTGAATCCCGAAGGCCTTGTGTTATGGGACTGTGGTGATATTGGGAGGTAGAACCTTCAGGAGATGGAGTGTAATGGAAGGAAGTTAGATCATTATGGGGAAGGAACAGTCTACATTAGTAGCCTGGCTCCTCTTCTTCCTCACCTTTGCTTCAGCATCATATGAGGGAACAAGCTTCCTCCTCTACACCCTCCCACCATGATGCTCTGTGGCCCCAAAGGCCCAGAGCAACAAGACCAAACAGATGGACTGAAATCTATGAATGGTAAGCCAAAATTAACCTCTCCTCTTTCAGAGTGGTCACAGTCATACTGACTCATATAGAATGCACCTCACGGTCATCTCTGAGGAACAACATTTACTCTGCATCTCAGTCACAGTCTGTCATCGCATGAAGGAACTTCTCCACTGCCAAGTTTGCAATGGTTTATCATGACTGCTGGCACACACTGAATGTTGTTTCTTCCCCTCCCCCAGCAATCAGAGAGAGCATCAAATGTCTATTCTTACTTCATCTGTTTTGATAAGAGGACTGCCAAGCACTGGGGCAATACAAGCCCACTGCTGAATTTGAGGATCAGGAGGGACAAAGCCTGTGGCCCTACACATACTGTCATCCCTCCCTCTGCTGCCAGAGCCCTCCAGATGTCCCTTTCACACCATCTCTTCTCCCCACACCCTTTCTTGCTCCACTGTGCCTCCACTTGACCCCTTCTCCTCTATCCTAAACTCTTACGAGCCCCTAAAGTGCAGGTCTCCCTTGAATAAAGGGGTCATCCAGCCATTGCGGCCAACCTATTCACATGTCCCAACAAATCTTTCTGCATGTGCGCCATGGGAAGTGAGCTGACCATATCATGTTCTCAAGATGGACAGCTCATTATTTACACATAAATAACCTCCCCATCCATCTTCATGTAGTCTGAGGTTCATATGATATAACCCCAGCAGAAAGCAGAATGTCTCTGGGGATGATGAGCTACCCATACCCACATCCACAGGTATTAAAGTGGGGGTAAAAATTGCCCCCCCAAGATAATCACTACAGAGGGATCTCTAACTGAGATGAAGATGACTCAAGGTCTCCTCAACTGTAAAATGAGGGTAGTGAGACCTAAAGTTATGGAGGGGGAAGATGGTGCAGCCCAAAAGGACAAGCAGGAGGTAGAACTGAGTCAGGATTTCCAAGGAGCCTTCACAATTTGACTTCGTGGGTATTAAATACACAGGCCCACGGGCCCCTGCTCCATCTAGTACTCATGCTGATTCCACTCCACTCTAGTGCTCAGCCTCCCAGGCTGCAAGACATGAAACTGCTTGTCAAGCTGCTCAGCACAACGACAGCTACATAATGGGTACTTAATGATTCTTCCCAAATCAAGATGGTCAAAGGTCTCTCCCGCTGAGCAAAAGCAATTTTCTCATCTGCAAGGCAAAGATGAGACTTCATCCCAGGCCTTTAAGCACAGGTAGGTCTGACTGTATGGCTTTCCCAAGCAGCCCTTCCTACCTTTTCCAAATGTATTCAGAAACATGATCTCATTGAAGGGTCTCACCTCTGAGAGGCAGGCACATGACAGAGGAGGCCACTGGGGCTCACAGGTAAAGTGGCCACGCAAGGCCAGGAACACTGGCTGCCAGCATTATCCGTCCCAACTACAGCCCCGTGGGTGAAAATACCATTTCAAAGCATAGATTCAAATGAACATATCTTTCAGTCCATATTTATGATTTTGGCTAGTGCTATGGCATCCATCTCATACATGTTTGGTACAGCCAATCGAGCACAATTAATGCCATCTCTTCAATGGAGACCACATAAGCCCCTCACCCTTGGGATAGAGATTTGCTCTCCAATCATAATCTAGCACCAAAATATCCACTGGTAGCATATTGTCCTCAGCCCTGGGATGAAGCAGCCTTTGCATGTGGTTCCAAGACAAGAGTCAGCAGGACTTTGGAGTCCACCATCTGATCCTGATGATCTGTTTATTGTCAGAGATCATCTCCATGGTGCCTCCCTACCTCCACCCCTCAGACCCTTGAAGGCATAAATGTCACTTTATCAGTGACTCAACTAGAAACTAAGTGAGTAGACATCCCGGTAACCCTTGGCTTCCAAGGGCATAGCTAGGTACATATTAGTCCAGAGAGAGAGGAAAAGGTTTAGAACCAGGATCAAAGCAGGTTACCCAGATGATATATCTGCACATGTGTACTGGGTCTTGAACTCAGGGGCCTGGGTACTGACCCTTAGCTTTTCCTCTCAAGGCTGGTGCGAGTTCAGCATCTCACTGACTTTCATGCTCAGGCTGGCTTTGAACCATGATCTTCAGACCTCAGACTCCTAAGGATCTAGGACTATAGGCTTGAGCCGCCAATAGATATTAATGTTTAGACTCAGGCAGTGCTGAATGTTGGGCCAGAAGGAGGACGAAAATGAGCCCTTATCCTCTTATCAAGAAGGCCTGAGCACTGTCCTTGGATTTTCTCAAAGCTAGAGCTCTACCACCTGAGCCTCAGCACCACTTCTGGCTTTTTTCTATGTATGTGGTACTGAGGAATCAAACCCAAGTCTTCGTGCATGCTAGGCAAGCACTCTGCCACTCGGCCAAATTCCCAGCCTCTTTTTGATGCAGGAGGAATGTCCTAGGATTCGATAATGGTGATTATTGCACAGCTGATACAGCATAGGAGTAATACCTTAATAAATCCATTTTATTGTTTGTTTTTAGATAGTACTGGAGTTGGAACCCACCATGGCCTTGTGATTTTTAGGCAGGGAATCTACCATTTGAGTCACCCCTCCATCCATTTTTGCTCTAGTTTTTTTTTTTTTTTGCCAGTCCTGGGCTTGAACTCAGGGCCTGAGTACTGTCCTTGGACTTTTTCAAGGCTGGATCTCTACCACTTGGTCTCAGCACCAGTTCCGGCTTTTTTCTATGTGTGTGGTACCGAAGGATCCGAGACTTCATGCATGCTAGGCAAGCACTCTACCACTAGGCTAAACTCCTGGCTCCACACACAGCTTTTTATTGGTTAAGATGGAGTTGACCTGCAATCTTCCTAATCTCAGCCTCCCAAATAGCTAGGATTACAGAAATGAGTCACTGACCCTGGCCTCAAGCTGACATTTTGTTAATTGATGGCAACCAACTGGGAGATACTTCACTGTCCCACATCTTACTATCTGTCTTCCCAGCCCTGTACTCTTACATCTCCCTCAGTTCTAGAAGTCCTACAGGGAGGGTCTGCCACCCAAATCCACCTATCTGTCTGGGTCCAGCAATCGAAGCAGGCCTGTGAACCTTCTCAGAACAACCCCTGGGAACACCTGTAAACAAGTTCATTCATCTCACAGGGAAGCTGGCTGATGCTTGGCAACTATGATTTACCGAAGCCCAGGGCAGGAAAGGAGAGAAAACCAGAGTGATGGCCACCTTCCTTCTCAGAGAAACCAGAGCTGGGAAGACGCTCACTCACGAGCCCAACAATTGACATCATCGATTTTGTTCCTCTAAGCCACAGCAAAGGAAAAGCACTGTGCAGGGCTGCAGGCATAACCGACTTCAGAGAAAAATAAATCAGGCATAAAAACTGCTAGAGGTTCCATTAGCAAGACAGAGCAAAAAATAGGATTCCCACATTCCCCTGCTGCCCTCCAGGCCCCTCTTACTGCTAAAAATAAAGCAACAGGCATGGTATTTGTAATGTCAGAGTTCTCAGGAGTCCCTGCAGAGCCAGGCTTGCTCCGAGGCTTTTTCAGTTTCCCTGGCCTCCTTATCTCCATCATCTCAGCAACAGAGGGCAACAGGGACATAGTGTGGAACAAGATGTCTGCTTACCGTTAAGGCAGGTAGATTTTCTCCTGAGGACCCTAACATAGGCCCAGTGCTATGTGCCTTCAGGGGAAAGGGCCTTTATGGAGAGAAGGAGGTACCCTCCTCCACCCCCTCTAGGGTTCCCCCAGGTATACATATAGGGGAAGCAGTCTACCCCTGCCACTCCAGACCTTATTTCTACTCCCAGAATTACCCAACTCCAGGAATAAGTTCTCTGGTTGCAAGGACAGGCTCAAGGGAGTGACACGGCTCTGGAGAGATGCTGACTCTTGAAAGCAGACTATGGAGACAGACAGCAACCACTTTCCATGGCCCAGGCAACCTCATGCATGGTAGGACCAGGACTTCCTTTGGCCCCCTCAGAAGCAGAAGTCATTCCTTCAGTCTTGGTGACCGTCAAATCAGTTGAGCAGAGACAACAGGATATTATCCAAGATTTGTCCCATGTGACTCCACACCTTTAGCTACCACCTGGCACTAGCACTAAGCTTCCTCTTGCAAAACCCCCGGTGGACACAGAAGTCTCCCTTGTTGAAGAACAGGAGATGGGGGGGGGTGATGTCTCTTTAAATATAAAGTGGTTGTCAGACACAAGACCTACTAGTTTCTAAAGGTCAGCAAAGTCTCTTCCACAGGTCTTTTGAGAATGACTTACAGAAGAGCTCAGAAAACAGGATCACCAGATATTGGTTTGTAGTTGCCCAACATTTTTCCTCTGAGGGCCTCATGCTCACCTGGACACTCAGGCTCTGGCTTCCTACCTCTGCCCCCTGCCTCAGTTACTCAGGTACTCAGCATGTCACTGAGGTTCACAATGGAGGAGGTGAGAGACATGTGTTTACCCATCTGGGCTATGCCTCTGAGACCACAGCATAAACCTGTATCTCTAATCACAGCCCCTACTGGCTCCTGTCAGTCCCTCCCTGTGATTCAGCACTATGCTTCCAAAGACTCCTCCAGCTACAGGTTAGGGACACAAGACAGTAAGCTTCTCTGAGACTGCCCAATAAGAAGGGGCTTCTTACTGAGTGCTCACAGCTGCCAGGGGCTAGGGAAACTGAGGCTTTGAGAAGTCACACCACTAGAAAGAGAGTAAGCTCTAAGACAGGAATGTGTCTCTAAGCACCTGGCTGTGCCTTCTCATTCTTTCTCAAAAGCTCCAAAAAGATTGAATGATGGGCTGTCAGGGAGCAGGGGGGCGGCGGGGGTGGGGGAGGAAACCTTCCTGCCCTATGCTGGGTCTCTCCCAACACAGGGCATCTGGGCTTCAACATAGCCTCCTTCCCCTGCTGGGATGGTCCCAAGGAATCCCTTAGAGCTTGCATGTCCTAAGCAACCTCTCTGCAATCCAGCCATCACTGGGGAACAGGCCAGGGAACCATCTCCTCCCCTCTCTGGAAAGATTTTCTGCCCTGCTCCTCCCAGGAATAAAGCTCACCCATGAATATGAGTGCTCATATGGCTGCCATCTTCCAGACACGCAGCAATGACAGTTCTCCTCGTGCTGTTTTCCCATCTGATGAAGACCTCCAACCACGCTAGTCCCCTCTGCTCCCCTCTATAGATAACAAGTAATGCTATTAAATGGCCAGGGTGCCCTAAGTATAAACACCTCCTCCAGAGAAAGATTCAGATTCAGAGCATCCTCTCTAGAAAGACAAGTTGGTACCTGTAGTGATTCTTACCCAAGTCCTTTTCTTGGGGCCTGCAAACTGAAAGTAACTGAGTACATAGTATGGTGTTGTTTAATTCTATTCCACAGTCTCATGATTAAGACTTGGCCTCAAGAGTGGTACAATCTGAAGATGGCAGAATCTTTACAAGGTGTGGTCTAGTGAATGTCTTTAGCTCATTGGGGACATGACTTTGAAGAAGATAGTGAGACCATAGCCTGCTCCTCACTCTTTTTTGCCTCCTGATCACAAGGTATGCCATTTTTCTCCATCACAAGCTCCTATCGTGGCATGCAGCTTCAACATATACTCAAAATAAGGCACTGTCTGAAACCCCAAAACCATGAGCCAGAATCAACCATATCTCTTTGTTCACTGATTCTCCCAGGTATTGGCGATAGCGATAGAAAGCTGACCAGCATACACCATCATTTCCTCACCAGGGCACCTCAGGTCACTTAGCTCCCTCCCTTACTGCAGCAGGGCTTATCTCGTCCAGCCAACAAACTCTTGCCATGTGTTCTCTCATATCCACAGGCACCCTAACCAGATGCAAAGACCTCTGCAGAAGCTGATATGATAACAATGGCTGGCTGTTCAGAACTTCCTAAGCGCAGACTCATCTAACCAGTCAGATCAGAAGTGAGCCTCAGAGGGAAGATCTTTAGGTGTTCTCTCATCACACCCTTACACAGAATCATCAGATAAAAATGAGAGGGAAGGTGAGTGTAGGTTAAAGAAGGAGTTGAGTATCTGAAAAAGGTGTGGGAAGCTGTGTAACCCAGTCCACCATGGCAGGGAAGATGTAGCAGGACAGAGTGGTACACATTGTGGTGGCCTGGAATCTCTGAAATGTGAGCCAAAATAAGTCCTCCCCTCAGATTGTTTCTGTCAAGTATTTTGACTCAGTGACAAAAGACTGACTGTCACACCTCCAGGAACCTTTGAACATCAGCTTATATTGGCACAAGGGACTCTGCAGCTGTGATGAATTTAATGATCCTAAAATGGAGACATCGTCCAGGATTTTCCTCCAGGTAGGACCTAGGTCCAATCCTACGAGTCCTTCTAAGAGGGAATGGAGAGAGATCTGACACCAAAGAGGAAGCAGAGGAGGTGAGGATGGAACCATGCGTTTTGAGGAGGAATTCACTGATAAGGAAGACAGAACTACAAAAGGTAAGAAAAATCCTCTGGGCAGAGCCAGCCTTGCAGAAGCCTGACCTTGGACAGATGACACTAGGGATGGCCTCAAGGACAGTGGGAGAATAACTTGTGTCATCTTAAGGCACTAAATTTGTGGTAGGGGTGGAGGTAAGCTAGAGGCACAGGTCTGCCCTTCTTTAAATTGCTCTCATTCTTTTCCTCTTCCACCTTTTCTCCTAGGGCCCTGGGATCTGGAATATGTTGCAGTCTGCCTTTCTGCATTCTTCCTCCTCAAACATCCCTCAAACATCAGACCCCTCCACACTGGCTAAAGCCTCTTTATCCTACAGTTCTCATGTGCAGGAGCTTCCCAGAACCCCAGCTCAGGAGACCAGGATCTCTGTCTGCCACATTCCACAGTCTCTCATGTCAGACAAGCTTCTGTCTTGCCCAGTCCCTGACAGTGGAGCTGCTCAGGCTTCTGCAGGCAGGGCTTTGACTATCTATCTGACTGCTGTGGGCCAAATTCTCTCATATGTTTCCTTCTGCCTACCACGGCTTTATCCAGTTTTTCTATCAAAACAAGACTTTTTCTCAAAGAAGATACACAAATGGCTACTGGGTGTACGAAAAAATGTTATCAGTGTCACCAGTCATCAGGGAAATGCAAATCAAACCACAGTGAGCTATCTCTTCACAGCTTCAGAAGTGCTATTGTTTAAGAAACAAAAGGTGAGAGTGTTGGCAAGAGGTTGTGGAGCAAAGGGAAACCTTACGCACTCTCCGGGTAAGAAAATAAATTTATGCAATCATTATGGAAACAGTTTTTTTTTAACTTTACATGGTTATGCAAAGGAGCTGCAACTGCTCTTCTAAGTGTCCAGTGCTTCTTGATCAACATTCCCATCATTCTCCCCCACACTCACATCATGCTCCCCACTTTCTTTATTACCTGTGTACATTGAGCATTGTGGTTTTATCTGTCTCCTATTTCCTTTCTGGTTCATCTACCTCCTCCAACACATTCAAACTTTGGGAAACAGTATTAAGGTTAATCAAAATTTGTAAATTTTGAAAATTTTTAAACAGAAACCTGCTCAGTGATACAAAACTTGCCTAGCATGCACAAAGCCATAGACTCAATCCCTTACCACCATCACCCCATCCAACACACACACACACACACACACACACACACACACACACACACACAAAGAGCTATCAGATGGTCAGACAATCTAACTATTGAGTATCAACCAAAAGAAATAAATCAGTAGATCAAAAACACAACTGCATTCCCATGTTTGTTGCAACACTATTCACAAAAGGCACAATATGGGGAAAAACCCCATGTATGTCCATAAGACATGTGCTATATAATGTGGAATATCACATTAATATATGGATGGAATAGTATTCAACATAATTAAAAACAAATCCTATTATGCAGCCTATCAAGGAGCAAATCTTGATAGTCAGGACCACATGTATGAAGTTGGGAGACAAAGTTGAGTGAAGCAAGCCATGCACAGAACAAGAAAGACAATCTCACATGACAAGTGGTTGAAAAGCCCAAAGCATTGCAGGAGAAGGGCAGGAAATGTTGATTAAAAATAGAAACTATCAGTGAGACAGGAGAAATAAACTAGAGATCAGTTGACACAATAACTACAGTTAATAATATATATTTTTCAACTTTTCAAGGTTTCCAGGGGACAAGCAATGATGATCAAAAATATAAAATTTCAAGGCCAGGAGTTTGGCCTAGTGGTTAAAGTGCCTGCCTAGCATGCACGAAGGCCCAGGTTCGACTCCTCGGTACCACATACATAGAAAAAAAAAGCCGGAAGTGGTGCTGAGGCTCAAGTGGTAGAACTCTAGCCTTGAGAAAGTCCAGGACTGGCAAAAAAAAAAAATTAAATACAAAATTTCAGTTAGGAGGACTAACCTCAGAGATTACAGTTAATGACAATGCATCACATTCTTAAACTTTGATTCAAAAAAGAGGGGTTTTGGGTGTTCTCTCCATAAAAAAAGGTATGTGATGTAATACATGTTAATTAAAGCTCCATGCATATGTACATTGAAACAGGATGCTGTACATGATAAAAAATAGACTATTTTTATTTTTTGCTGGGTGCCGGGGTCTCACACCTGTAATCCTAACTACTCATGAGGCTGAGATCTGAGGATCAAGGTTCAAAGCCAGCCCAGGTACAAAAGGACAGGAGACTCTTAGCTCCAGTTAACCTCTAGAAAATGGGAAGTGGGGCTTGGCTCAAGGGTAGGGTGGTAGCCTTGAGCTGAAGAGCTCAGGGACAGTGCCCAGGCCGAGTTCAAGCCCGATAGTCCACAAAAAAAAAAGACTTTTTATTTTTATCAGTTTTTAAAACTTAAACCAATTTTTAAATAAAAAGGCTGGAAATGTAGCTTAGTGGTAGGGTGCTTGCCTGACATTCATGAAACCCCTGGGTTCCACTCCTCAATACCACATAAACAGAAAAAAGTCAGAAGCGGTGCTGTGGCTCAAGTGATAGAGTATAAAACAAGCAAAAGAAGCTCAGGGACAATGCCCAGACATTGAGTTCAGGCCCAAGGACTGGCAAAATAAAATAATATCATGTTCTCATCTGAACTGATAACAGCTCTTCAAATTCTCCAAGATAAACATCATTCGGGAGAAAACATACAAGTATTTAAATAACCAAATTTTCCTTTAAAAACAAGCTATGGGGGGCCAGGAGTTTGGTCTAGTAGTAGAGTGCTTGCCTAGCATTCATGAAAATCCGGGTTTGATTCCTCGGTACCACATACATAGATAAAAGCTAGAAGTGGTGTGGTGGCTCTAGTGGTAGAGCTCTAGCCTTGAGAAAGCCTAAGGACAGTGCTCAGGCCCTGAGTTCAAGACCTGAGTTCCCAGGACTGGCAAAAAACAACAAGAACAAAGAAAAAAACAACCCCACAGCTACTTCAGACCCTCAGCCTGACTCAGTAACACAGGACAGGTTTCAAAACTAGACTCAGATAAAATCCCCAGAGCGCTGGAGCCTGGGGCAGGGAATGAAATCACCAGAGGCAGAGGAACTGGGAGAGAACAGTTAGGGACAGCAGAGAGGAGGAGGCCAGTCACCACCCACCCTAGCTCACCAGGCCATGCAGTGCCCCTACTCTACCATGATACTCTGGCAGCCACCTCCCACTGGATTCTGGTACTCCTGGCTCCACTGTGCCATATGTTGGCTACGTCCTCACTCTCTGAGCGCATGTGTCTGACAAAGTCTACCCACACCCAGGCCTTGCTCCCATAAACCCCGAAGGAAAAGTCTATTTCATGTGCAAAAATACAAGATGCGGTTTACTCCACTGGGTCCCCGCTGCTAAACTTTTAATCAAGTCCTGTCCTCTTCCCATCCCCTTGCCCTCCCACCCCACTCCGGTCCAGTGAAGCAGGAATGTGATACATGAAACAATTTTTTCTCCAGAAGCTGGGGGTGGGCGTAGGGGGGTGGAAATGAGGAGACTCGAACCCAAAGAGGGCAAAATGCAAAGGATGGAAAAGAGAGAAAGATGCATATTCATCATGCTTTTATTTCCAAGGAAACAGGCTTTGGAGAGGGTTTACTGACCTCCATTTCCTCTGAATCCTTAGCGGTGCTTTTGGCTTGCATCTCACCATTCTCTCAGAATAAAATGAGACATTGAGTTCATGCTTCCAAGAACTGGGGGCTATACAACACACATCAGTGCCTAACATCCACGTCTCCAATTCACATGGCACATCCTGCCTGAATCGGGGGCCTTCTTTTGAACAGTGAAAAGTAGGATTGGCCACATGCCTATAATGCCAGCTACTCAGGAAGCAGAGATTGAGATGGTCATGATTCAAGACCAGTGCCAGCCAAATGCTTGCAAGACCCCATCTCAACCAACAGGCACGACATGGTGGTTTGTGCCTGTCTTCCCAGCTACATGGGCAGGATGCATAGGCCGGAGAACTGTGGTCCAAAGCTAGCCTCAGGCAAAACCACAAGCCCCTATTCAGAAAAATAACTAATGCAAAAGAGGCTGAGGATGAGGTTGAGGTGGTAGAGCACCTGCCTAATAAGCAAGCAGGAGGCTTGAGTTCAGACCCCAGTACTGCTCCCCAAAAGAAAGCCCAAAACACTAATAAAGATCCTTCTCATGCTTTGAGCCATGTTTCAAATGTGGAGTGTGCTTCCCTCTCGTTAGGAACTATCTACCTCCCCACTATGTCTGCTCTACAACACTGACATACCTCCCGGCTCTCCCAAAACACAATACAATTGAGAAGCCTCCCCTCCCCAACAATTTGTTCCCTGGATAGGAAAACTAGGGTTCACCATTTTCAGCCTACTCTTCCCCTACCTCCTGTATCAAGCACAGACATACAATAGGTCCTTAATAGTTGCTTGTGGTAGAAACAAATGACCAATGATGGAGTACTCTCACATAACACACTAAGTGTATACGTGTCCTCTACCTCTGGCACCGCTGTGTGACAGTCAAACTTCTCTAAGTCTGAGCTCCTGGACAGCACCTGGCCTTCAGTGTTACTATAGACTCTGCTGCTCAGGTGTGATGTTAGCACCCAGACAAAAAAGCATGTGTTGCATCCCTAAGAAGTAGCAACCTCTCTGCCACTCACTCTCCCCCCTCCCACCCCACAGTGGCAGGATACAGTCAATATCTTCCAGGAGCCCAAGAAACTCTGCTGGCTTGGAACTGACCAGTCCTGCCTCTCCAGTCCTTGTCTCCAAGCTTGTCTGGCTTGTCTTGGTCTAAAAACAAAAAATCAGACCCTGTGGTAAAGCCAGTGAGTGAAGCACGAAGCCCACTGAGGCATTTGGGCCAAGTGATTTTGGCTACCAAGGAAGATATCCTTCTAGGAAGCAGCCAGGACTGCAGGCTGCCACATGTGAGCACAGATGGGTTAAGCAGTGATATGACTTCACAGTTCACCTCTATACTGTTATTTCCCCATGCGCAGTAAAGCTAAAACTGCCAGGCTCTCCCATAGGCTGTTTTCCTTTGCTCTCACAGCCCCACTACCGCCTCCATCCAAGTTGCCACAGTTTGGTTCCTCAAGGCCCAAGGAGGAAGCTGGCTCCTCTCCCTGGGGTTGGTGGCTGGCCTGACAGAAGCCTCTTCATAAACAGCATGAAAGAAGGAGGTGGGTGAGGAAGAAAAGAACAGATTTGTCATTTTACCAAACCCAGGTGAGAGTTTGTCTGCCAGAGGGATCTGCTGTCCAACACTTACACCAAGAGACTATACAAAATGTCCTTTCTTCTAGGGAAGTGGGGCATGAGATGCTTCTAGAATGTTGGTGCCAAGCTACTGGCAAATAGGAGAGAGGAGGTTTGCAGGTCCAATCACCCTGGGTCACCCCTGCCCTGCACTGCCCAGGCATCTCATCTTCTTGTAGCCTTGGATCTGGGGAAAGCCAAAGCTCCACTCTGGCTTCCAGAAATAAAATCCCTCCAAGCTCAAGAAGCCACAGACAAGGAGATGTGGTGCCCCGAGTAGAAACTTCAGTGATGTACAATATACCAGTATGTTTACTAGCAAGTTTGCTGAGTGCCAGTTTCTTCCTTCCAGTATCTGTCAGGGGCTCCCGGGAAGTCCCAAAGTGCTTGGCCTGGGCTGTGGAGACCAAGAAAGAAGACCCACGTCCTATCTTGGCAGCCTGCAGCCCCACAGCACACTTGGGATCCTGTAGGAGCCAGTTAGGAGCTTACAGTCCAGCTGCTGGGGGCTGAGTGGAGAAAGTAGTGTGGGCTTCGGAGCTTCATGTTCTTCCTTTCTCCACAGTGCCTGCTCTAAAGCAGACTCAGAGCTTGAGTATAACTACTTCAGCTAAATGAATCTAGATAACCGGCCATTGCTCTCTCAGTAGCTCTCATGTGCGGGGTAGAGCTCTGTGGTCTTCCTCCTGCAACATAGAGAGGCTAAGGTTTGGGAAGGGCAGGCAGTAATGGCCCACCCCAGTGGAAGACACCCAGGATCACCCTTCTCATCAGCAGGAGAGACAAGGGCTGATCCCAAGTCCCTGTGCCCACAATCCATGCCCTTTCTACACTACATTTTAGCCATCCCTCCTGAGCCCTCTCTATTGCAAGATCCCCAGAGAAAACAGTACAATGACTGACACGCTTGGAATCTTTCTCATTACCAGACCTGGGAATGGGACAAAATACAAATAAGCAAAATACTTGCTCATTGAACTCTAATTACAGGAAGAAGTTTTGGTTTTCTCAGAATACATAATCCCCAACAGAATACAAAGTTTGGGGACAAATAACAGATGTTATGCAGACCTTAGAACAGGTGCCCAGCCCAGCACCTTGGTGTATCAGGACAGGGGGAGAAGGGAGGGAGGGACTCCCAGATAAGAGTCTACTGCCACCTAAACAACAGGCTATTAGAAAGGCAGGATAAGCCTTCCTTGCCTGCATGGTACCTCTGCTCCCATCCTCTATGGAGCCTCAGGATGTACACGTGAGCACACCAGACCCTTCCTGTTCTGCCCTCAGACTCCAAAGCTTCCAAAGGACTCAGTCTGATGGGAGTAAGCCCTTTTGTCCCCTTTTGCCCTTGCTGATATCCATCTGACAAAAGCTGTGGACTGTGGGTGGTACAATAGAAGAACTCAAGAACACAGGATTCTCACAGAGATACAGGGCACTGTAGGAGTCACTACCTGCATTCCTCATTTTACAGGTGGAAAAATTGAACACATACATCTCTCCTTCCAGATTTAACTCATCTAAAGTAAGATCTCTCATACTCCAAAATTCTTCCTCTCCCTCCATTTTCCCCTTCCTCCTCCCTCCTAGTGTGGTATCAGGGAGTAATAAGGGATGAAGGGAAGGGAGTGTTTCTGGCTTATTTTTAATGCCCTAAACTCTGCTTCCATCTTTAGTGCCAGCCCCAGCTACCAAGGTCCCTCCAGCAGTCTTCTCTTCCTCACCTTGGTACCACCAAGGCCATAGTTACTAAGGTAAGAGAAAGATCTAGAACAACAGCCAACCTAGTCCCAGCAGGTATCATTTGCTGAACACTTACAAGGCGCTAAATGTCCACTCACCAAGCGCTCACCAAAACTCTAGGTATTTTTAGAATTCACAGTTACCCGCGAAGAAAGTGAGCTTGGCTTCAAAGCTAAGTACCTTGTCCAAAGGCCCTATGCAGGGCTAGAATGGGGATTCAAAGCTGCCATCTCCAGTATCAGCTATGAGGTTCCCAAGTCAGGATTTAAGGAACCCACATTAACATCAAAATTAATGCTGCCTCTTACTGTTTTAGGTGGTGTTGTTGTTTTGCAGGGGGCAGGGTGGGGTGGAGGAAACACACTAATCCCAATGCTGTCAAAATTCTAGAACTTTTCTTTGGAAATCATCAAGCATAGAGCTCACTGACAAGCCACTCCAAACCTTCTGATTCAACACTTAAAACATTACATATTTGAAGGGCCAGAAATACCCAACCCACATGGACTTCCACTCTCATTCGCTCACTGAATCTTTCATCCATTCTTCATACTTGCCAGCAAACTACCTCAGACAACCTTGTAAAAAAATATAAATAAATTTTTTAAAAAAACCTGGATTTCCAACACTGAGGAGGGGACACACCAACAACAGTGAAAGACTTCCTCAATACTACCAAGCCTATCCCTCACTTTTCAAGAAAGGATGAAGCACATTCTCTCTTTCTGTCCTGTAGTCAGGCTGCTGGGTTCTCCTCTGTGTTGCTAAGGAAACAGAGATGAGAGAAAGCAAGCCCCTGTCTGTCAGGAGCCCTCAGTGTAGGGACAGCAACGTCAGGTAACCTTGGCAATTCCCGGCACCACATAGGAGAAATGAAAAGCACATAGTCCCGGTTCCAGGAATGCCCCCGTTTCAACAAGGGGAACAGCTGTGTGCTCCAGCCTAGGTGGGTCACCACAGAAGATGGTGCCCAACCAAACACCTAGATGGATCCTGACAAGCAACCATAAAAAACAACACTTGGCATGGGTCGGAGCCTTGTCTGAGCTTCTAAGATTCATTATCCTCCCAACAACTCCATGCAGATGGATCTATGTTCAACGCTGCTTCTCAGGTGATTCAACTGAGACAGAGGCAAGCCCAGCAGTTCACCCAAGGTCTGTAGGTCAACAAGTAACAGGATGATGATTTAAGGCCAGTAGACTGGCTCCAAGAAGACAGGTCCCCAATGGCCACGCTGAATTCACTGCAATGAAAAATGACACTCACTTGGACAGTTGAGTTCTGGGCTAGTGGACTGCAGAAAAGCAACCTTATTGCTCAGTGATTACTCACCTTCGATCCTGCAGTGAACTCTTGAACCCACTGAGCTCCAACAGGCTGGAAGGGGCTACTGTGAAATGCCATTTCCACAGGTCCAGCATGTTACCATGGGATCAAGACAAGAGATGTGAGATTTCCTGTCCTCCATCCCCCTTGGTGTCCTTCATGTTCTAGGTGAAGGGCCACTCAAGGTCATAGTCAAAGCCAGAGAGAGTGAGTAACAGATGTCACATTCAAAAGCCACAGAGCAGGTGGCAGCCCAAACAACCAGCCAATCCAGTACCCCTGCTGTGGTGCAGGAAGAGCCAGATCACCTAACAACAGTCAGGATGTCTTTCTTCTCTCTTGATCACGGAAAGAAAAAGTAGTGAAGTCTCGATCTTTTTGTTCTGAAACCAAGATGCAGCATAAGAATGCCAGGCATTGGTGGCTCACACCTGCTGCAATGCTAGAGAAAATTTCATGAGACATTTATTTCCAACTAACCAGCAAAATTCCAGACATGGAGTTTGGCTCAAGTGGTAGAGCACCATTCTTGAGCGATATAGCTAAAGAAATATACAGGATCTGAACACACACACACACACACACACACACACACACACACACACACACACACAGCAGATTGCAAGTGGAAGGCAGGAATACGACTAAGAGTAGAGGGAATCCCAGCATAGCAACAATGAGGTTGAATTTAATACTCTGGTACCAGAACATAGCTCTGCCCCTTAGCAATGATGCCTCCTGGTCAAGACACAGCCTTGCAAACAAATCTCAGTCTTTTGTTCATCTAGAAAATGGGCAGGACGAAGTCTATGGCATGGACTTACTGAGAGAACTAGGTGGGGGGCAAAACCAAGTGCTTATCACCATGTCTGACAGCACTTACAAGGTACTAGGACACACCCAGTTGTACTAGTGAACATTGTGGTGATTTTGGCAGAGCCCTCTGTGGATGGAAAAGACCTCTAGCCTGGACTCCAGCACTCCTTCTGCAGTCGGGGTATTCTCCAAACCCACTTGAGTCCCATCTTAATGTACTACCACATTTCCCAGGTCTCCTGCAGTCACAGTACCATGTGACTGAGTCATCCAATGTAATATGGATAGATTTGCATCCCCCTATCCCCCGCCAACAAACTGTTTTTTTGCCACCAGGCAGAAGAATAAAGACTGAGGTAATACTATCAGAGACCCTTAGGAGATTTTAGATCGAGGTATAAGGAACCTGGGTCCCTGAATGATTGTATGGAATAAGGCCCTACCCAGTACCAAATATATACTGTTCAGAGTGTTTTGTGTACACTTCTTTTGTGTTAACTCATGGATATGTTAGGTATACCTGCTACCACAGCTGATCCAAACTCACTAATACGCATCTACTTTAAGGTAGATTCTCAGGTGTCTACTAGTTCGTAATCCCATCACCATGGCACACTGCAGACCAGACATCATGAGATAATGGGTGGCTATGGCCCACCAGGTGTGGCAAGACAAGCAAAGGGCCAAGAAAGGTTATGGGAAGACCATTGGTCTAAAAAGAAAAATCAGGACAGCCTAAAAGACACATTACCTGCACTCAAGGCAGGCCATGGGTGACCCAGGAAGACAGTGTGGCACAGAGAGGGTGTGGTCTCTAAGGCCATAGTCCATGTCTGCCTGTGATCTACTCCAGGAAGGTGGCTGGACTTCTCTGAGTATCTTCAGTTCCCACATCCACACTATGAAGATAACATCTCCTTCCACGCTCTGTGAGTTCATGGTGTGAAATCAACTATGGTATTTACACCACAGGAACTGGCAAGCACTGTAAATCAGGACTTTTCTCCCTAGAGATCAAGTCGGGGCAAGGGGCAGGGAGTGGAGGGAGGGGGAGTGAGGAGTCAAGTAAGTGGAAGAGGATAGGGAAGACAATGAAAGGAAAGTCCAGTAGAGTGGACAAACAGGAGGTATAAAGCAACATGTTTAATGAAAGGCCATAATGTAGCTAGGTGTGGAAAGCTAGGGGAAGAGAGCTTAGAGATACCTGGAAGGTAAAAGCTGGGCCTTGTGGAAGCTTCCAAAACGAATAGCACTTGTTCCAGTCATCTACTGCTATGTAACAAGTCATCCTAACACATGGCTGCTTACAACAAACATTTTCTTTTCAGATGATTTATTATTTTTAAGTCAGGAACTGAGGGTTGGTTTGTCTCTGATCTCTATGGTCAGGATGGGGGTAGACAATCACTCTCAAGATGGTATCTTCATATGCTTCTTGTGCCTTCATGCTCCTTGAAGAGTCTCTGTCTCTATCTCTATGTCCCTGTCTCTCTGTGTCTGTCTTTGTCTCTCTGTCTCTCTCTCTGTGTGTCTCTGTCTCTCCCTCTTCCTCTCTGTTTTCTGATATGCCAAGGTGGTAGGCTGGGCACCTGCTCCTCCCCCTGCTAAATGGCATCTCTTTCTTCAGTATCTTTTGTGTGGTACGACGCTCTCACAGCCTGGTTGTCTCAGTGCAGTCAGACTACTTACTTGGCCACTAACTTCCCCCAAAACAAATATTGCAGAAGACCAAAGGGAAGGCACAAGGTTTCTTTCTACTTAGCTTCCGAAGTTGCCAAGGTCCCTTCCACCTCCCAGTACTAAAGACCAAGTCACAGAGCCAGCCCTGACTTAAAGCCAGGAGCTGAGGTTCACTGAAGGCCTTCTGAAAGCTCAGTAGCCACAGTGTCATTAATGGACCGACACTCATTGACCACCAGCTAGGACCACCTGTCAGAATCAAGCTAAAAACCATTCCCAGCAAGGTGAATTAAGCTCTGAAGGATGGGGATGAAAGACCAGAAGGCATTGACCACCCCATTCTCTGCCTCTGACCTTCCTGAGCCATGCCAATCCATCTGCAGGTCTCCCAGCAACAGAGATGTCAGTCAAGCTTGGGGACCTCTAAAGTCACAGACAACAGCTCCAGAAGGAAATCAGCTCCTTAAAGGGCCAGGTGAGTGCCGTGTGCACCAGCCTGTCTAACACCCTGTTGCTTGGGGGAGTGAACAGGGAATAGCCCACGGATTTCCCCCTGGCTTGGCCTCCTCACCCAGCGCAGCACAGAAAGGCCAGTTATGCAACCAGCCCTGGTCACAGCCAGGGACTGTGGCCTTGCTACACAGCCTCGTAATAGGACTACCACGGCACAGACAAGGCAAACCAGGCCTCCGGAGCCCTTTCCACAATGGCACAGGCAGCGGTGCTGACAAACACCTGGGGACAGCAGGAACCGTGGGAGGAGCTAAAAATAGCATCGCTGGCAGGAGCAAAAACTCTTGTAAGTCCTCGGGGTCCTGTTGTTCGCTATCCACAGGCCTCAGGGACGCATCTGACTGGCACCTGGGCATGCATCATTCTCAAAAGCTCATGCTTAGAACAAGCACGGGCTGAGACCACCTATGGCACATCAAGCATGCACAAGGGCCGGACATTACCAGAAAAGCCGTAGTGCACTTAATTTTAACAAACATGGGCACTGAGATCAATTTATTTGTCTTTCAGAGAATTTTCCATATTTTAGGAAAGACAGGTTCAGAGTCTGAGAGGGGAATAGGTAGTTTCTGAGAACAATGAAGCATCACTACAAGCATGATTCAATGATAAAACTTGGCTATGGGTACCCAATTCTTGTGCAATTATATGTTCTACTACATGTGAGTGTATGCATGGACAGGTACATGCACGTGTGTGCATACATGTGCATGCACACAGTCATGTGTACATGTATATGTGCATGTGCATCCCTGGGAACACATGTTTTAAAAACTATGCCTGAGGGCCGGGAGTTTGGCTTAGTGGTAGCGTGCTTGCCTAGCATGCATGAAGACTCGGGTTCGATTCCTCGGTACCACATACATAGAAAAAAGCCAGAAATGGTGCTGAGTCTCAAGTGGTAGAGTTCTAGCCTTGAGAAAGTCCAAGGACAGTGCTCAGGCCCTGAGCTCAAGCCCAGGCCTGGCAAAAAATAAAAAATTTAAAAAATTTAAAAAATTTAAAAAATTAAAAATATGCTTGAATTCTGTACCCTGATCCTAATACATTCCATGTATATTGCATGTATCAATATTAAAAATAGCATTTTCTCCAAAACTTCAAAAAAGACTGATAGGACTTTAAAAATGTTCCAATATTTACTCTGTACCTGCACGTACCTTCACAACTCAGGGGTGTGTTACATGTGCCATAGCATATAAAGTACAATAATTCATTACACAATTTGAATCTCACAGCAGCGGTGAAGGTGCATGGTAAGCAATCTGCACAAGTATATACAGAACACCTGCCTATTAGGTGATAGAGAGAAGGCTGGCATCTCATTTTCGAGCAAGAAAAACAACTCAAGGGATTTAAGAGGATTAAATAATGCTGGGGGTCCATTTCTATCCTGGCAGGTGAGGATTCTCTGAACTTGTCCAGGTACCTCTCATCTTATCTAGACATGGTGCTTGGTGTCTCCATACCAACATCTCTTTTTAGTCCTCTCTATGTCACCTCTGCTAATACTGCTATTATGAGCTGAGCAGAGCCAAAGTACCAGTCCCTACAGGATGTCTACCTGAGACACAGAGCGTGAGGTACCTGAGCACCACTGCCCCTTGGACTAGACTCAAACCTGGCTCTGCCCTGCACCAGAGGAGGACCTGACAAAGTAGCTAACCTATTCCTGCCTCCATTCCCTAAATCCTTCCATAAAGGAAACCAAAGAGTTAAGAGAAAAGGGGTTTGAGAGAATGTTCAAGAATCGGCTGCTACTATTTACCATAGCAAAGATATGGAACCAACCTAGATGCCCCTCAGTTGATGATTGGATCAACAAGACGTAGTATTTATACACAATGGAATTCTATGCTGCTGTCAGAAAGAACGACATGCCCTCATTTGTAAGGAAATGGAAAGACTTAGAAAAAATCATAGTAAGTGAAGTAAGCCAGACTAAAGGAACATAGGCTCAATGGTTTCCTTCATTTGTCATAATCAGTAGGAACCTTGGGCTCTCCTAGCAGAGGTTTACAATAGAGCAAAACCTAAATACATAGGCCATATAGCATGAAGCTAAATGAAAAGACCTCAAGGATATGGAAACAAGAGCCATATATCGTGTGATTGTTGTTCTTACCTTGTTATCTGGTATATTGTATATATGTTTGTTTATTTGAAATAGGATAGGGAAGGGTGAGAAACAAGGGGAGGGGAGGGATTGGGGGAGGGAAACGGGGACAAAAGCATGAGAAGGGGTATCAATGTTGGAAGTAATGTACCTTCTATCTAGCGAATATAATGTAACTTCTATTAATTCCAATTTAAAAAAAAAAGAATCAGCTGCTCAAGAATATACTCTAGCCAGGCACCAATGGCTCATGCCTGTAATCCTAGCTACTCAAGAGGCTGAGATATGAAGACTGCTCTAAGGATCACTGAGAGCCAACCCAAACAGGAAAGTCTGTGAGACTCTCATTTCCAATTAACCAACAGAAAACCAGAAGCAGTGTGGTGGCTAAAAGTTGTAGCGTACAAGCCTTGAATAGAAGAACTCAGGGATAGCAGCCAGTCCCTGAGTTCAAGCTCCAGAACTGACCAGAAAAAAAATGTGCTCTAAAGTAAGCAACAGATTGGATGCATCAGAGTAGATGATCTTATTCTAAATGAATTACTTGTGGGCTGAGAAAGTAGCTCAGTGGTAGAGGGTTTGCCTAGCATAACATACAAAAGGCTAGATAAAAAGAAAAGAAAAGGAAAGAAAAAAACTGGGTGGCAGTGGCTCACACCTGTAATCCTAGCTACACAGGAGGCCATGAGCTAAGGATCACAATTCAATTCAAAACGAGACTGCTGGGCAGGGAAATCTGTGAGCCTCTTATTTCCAAGTAACCACACCAAAGAGCCAGAAGTGGAGCTGTGGTTCAAGTGGTAGAAGGCCAGCCTTGAGCAAAAGAAATATACAAAACTAAGAGACAGCTCCCAGGTCCCAAGTTCAATCCTGGTACAAGCACACACACAAAAAAATCACCTTAATGAATTCTTTCTGTGGTAGGGAAGTAAAGAGAATGCGGTGAACTGACACTGGTGGGAGCTCACTTGCTGGTCTCTGTTTCCACCACTAAAATTGTTTTACCACCCTGCATGGCATTTAAATAACAGCATGCCTGGAGATGGTAGCTTTGGTTTCATTGCAGTCTGTGTGCGTAGAACATAAATAGAAACCTCTGTGATTTTATTAGTTTCCATGCAACTCAGGAGAGATTTGCATGATAACACTTCAGCTGCTGACTTAAAGGATCAATTAAAAATACTGTGCTTGCCCTGTGTATCACCAGAAAATAAAACAGGTTCCCAGAGTTTTTCAAATCTCCATCATGCTAGCTCTTACCCAGAAGTTCCTCGGGTTCAACGGTTGCAATTGGTACTGTCTAAATGTTTAGTTGATGTGGAGAAAAAAATTCTTGACAGGTGCTTGCATGCCCTAATAAGGGGTAAAACTCCAAAATAGGGAAGAATCTTGGTTTTGTTTCTGTGGTGAGGCTGTTTGGTGTTCTACACAATCACCAACACACTTAAATAATACCCAAAAGCCACTTGGTACTCTGTGGATCTGTAAGTGTTAACATCATTTATCTGTGACAAGTTAAAATTTAATGCGTGGCCCTGGTAACATAATCAAATGGATATTATGTAACCTGAGGGAGTTATTCCAGTAAGTTCTGGTAGGCTGGCTGCTTACAGTTGGGGGGGGGGGGGATTTTTATTTCAGAGTACTGACTGTTTGGGGATCCCTCTCTTGCACACTCCCTCTTGGCTGGAGAGGCAGTGGTAACAAGATCCCTGCTCTAGGCAGCTGGGTTGCTCCTGGACCAGGCCTGAGATGAAGAATCTGGCTCCCAAGCTGCACTGGGGATGAGTTAAGGGAAGCCATCAAAGGAAGATGATTTACACAGCCTCCTCTCTAATCAGATGTTGCTTTTGATGACCAACCTCAACCAAGACAGTCTATCATCACAGCCTATTTATAGTCTATAATCGAAGATGTCTCCAACCTTTTCCCCACACAGAAAATTAAAATCAAACCACAATAATGGTGTGGCTGTCTTTAGAAATAAGAGCAGAATCACACACACAAAAATCCTATTTCTGTGACTTAAAAAAATGATAGGTTTGATGATATTTCAGTGGAGGCATATCCCCAGATGGCAATTCCTTTATTTCTGTTTTAACTTGTGTGTGTGTGTGTGTGTGTGTGTGTGTGTGCGCGCGCGCGCGCGCGCGCGTGTTTGTCTCCACACTCTTGCTTGGCTTCTCTACTCAAGGCTGGAACTCTACCCCTTGAACTCTACTTCTGGCTTTTTGAAGGCTAACTGGAGATAAAAGTCTCTCAGATTTATCTGCCCAAGTTGGCTTCAAGCTGTGATCCTCAGATCTCAGCCCCCTAAGAAGGAACGATTACAGGCATGAACCACCAGCACCTGGCTGTAATTATCAAATACATCACCTCATTAAAGTAAATCTTGAATGTTCGTGGACATGTTGATCAAATCCATTCTTACGATTTCAAGTAGAACAAAAACTATTCCTTGAATCCCCAAATCTTTGGTTCTTTAATGGTCACAATAATAAGCTGGAAATCTTATTTTATAAATATTTTCTTTCTGTTCACTGAGATCCTTCCATCAAAGAGCATTTTACTTATGAGGCTGACAGATAAAACTCTGCAGCTACTCCTCTATCATAAATCAGAAACACAATTCCACAATCCTTTATCTTCACTGATAAGGACTCAGGTAGAGCATGGCTCAGTGGCAGAGCACATGCCTGGATGCCTGGCATCTCCATCACCACAAAAAGTCATAGCAACAATAGATGCCAATAACAGGAAATGGCTGTCCCATTAAATTCTCTGCTATCAGTGATCAACCCTCTATAATAAGGCCAGCCTGGTAACCCTGGGTCTACAATTAAGTCCCAGTGATGAATGAAACAGGCAGGCAAGGAAATGCCCTAGAGACAATGGTGGGTCACCTCCAGGAGGGGAAATTTGAATGGATGTGTGTGTGTGTGTGTGTGTGTGTGTGTGTGTGTGTGTGTGTGTGAGAGAGAGAGAGGGGGGGGGCCGCAAGTGCGGGCGTGAGCGAGCAAGCGTGCTGGTCCTGGGGCTTAAACTCAGAGCCTGAGCTGTGTTCTAGGCTGGTACTCTATCACTTGAGCTTCTGGATATTTTTTTGGTAACTAATCAGAGATAAAGTCTCATGACTTTACTGTCTGAACTGGCTTTGAACTGAGATACTCAGATCTCAGCAGCCTCCTAAATAGCTAGGGTTACATACAGGTGTGAGCCACTGGCACACAAAGATAATTCAATTTCTAATTTAAAAAAATGGGCCATATCCATGTTCATGCATCAAAACCATTTTTCATTCTCTGTAGCAGAGCACAAGTTCTAATTTTTCTGCATCCTCACCAACATTCGTGACTTGCTGGCTTTTTATAGTAGCCATCCTAACAGGTGTGAAAGTGCCCTACATTTTCTACAATGAATATACAGTGCACTGAGGATTAAGGACAAAAATGTAAAACACTGAAGCTGAAAAATAAATCTTATGGGGAAAATAGGTTGCAAATGAACATAAGAAATGGATTTCTTTTTTAAGACCGAGGCGAACTGCTGAGTTCTCTTGTGGATTCAGCTACAGACACCATCACTCCTACACTCTTTAAGAATCTGTCCCCCGACAGGCTGCGGCTGCCACAATACACTGCAGAAGTGGCCGTAATTCAGGGGTTGCTAACGTTCTTCCTCCAAGCATGGCAAACATTCTGGGTACAAAAAAAAGGAGGAAGCAATGTCCAGAGCTGCTGCAGCTAATGTTGGCCACAGAAGTCTCCAGGAGTTGGATACACCTGCTCTTCTGAATCTTTCCACTAAGGCTTGGGGCCCTCCCCTCAGGAGTTCTTATTAGCATCACTGGACATTCACTGGGTCCTCTTTCCAAAGCCACATAAAGGAAAGACGAAGTTAATACAGCAACTTACCCCAAACGAAGAGACTTGTCCTCTGTAACAATCACACAAAGAAGATGCCCACAAAGTTGATGACCCTCATATCTCAACCACATAGCCACACACACACACACACACACACACACACACACACACACGACTCATGTAACCAGTTAGTTGCACAGAACGTCTCCTTTGAAAGCCAAAATGTTCCCATACTGCTTTATTCCATGGAGGTGAAATCACGATATGCCATATTCATCCAGGAAAAAAAAAGATAAAGCAGACACCAGTGGATGATATCTGTAATCCCCACTACTCAGGAGGTTGAGATCTGAGAATCATGGCTTAAAGCCAGCCTAGGCAGACAAATCCAAATTAGACAGTAATTAGCCAGAAGCAGAGCTGTGACTCATATTGTAGAGCACCCATCTTGAGTGAAAAAGCTAAAGAACAGGTGCCCAGGCTCTGAGTTCAAGCCCCAGGATCAGCACAAAATAAAAATGAAAAGGGAAAAGAAAGGTGAAAAGATGAAAGGAAGGAGAGATGGAGGGAGGAAGAAGGTAAAAAGGGAGGGAGGGAGGGATTACCAACAAAATCTACCCAATTATATTTATCCTGGTCCAGATCCCTAGCATTCCATTTTCCTTGGTGTGACCATCTCCCTCCATCCCCTATCCCAGACCTCCTCTTACAGATTCTTGTTTCTTTCTGTTCAGTAGATTATGGGAAAACAGAAGCAGCAGCAGCACAGCCCAAAAGCCCCAAAAGATCAGAATCTGGGGAGAAACCCAGCTTCAGTTCTAAACAGCAGTTCCATCATGACACCCAGAAAGCAGAGAATTTGCTTCTTAGCAAACAACACACATCCTACATCTGATAGTATAGCCCCCTAAATCATTCCTGCCCTTGACCAGGCCCAGGGCTAAACTGCAGAAGCCACATCTCAGAAATACAGGTCATAAGCCATTGATAAAGAGATGACTTTAGGCCACAGGAAAATGGAAAACCAACATTCACAGCTTCAAAGAAAAGTGAACAGATCTTGGAGGGAAATTTTCAGAGTCACAGCCACACTGGGCCATCTTCCATATGTAGAGGAAAGGGACAAAAGAACCTGGCTGTCTCAAAGGATGGGAATTCAGAGAAACTATCAAGAGATATCTGCAATCATCCAGTGTCTCAACATCTTTTCCATCTCTAAACACCACCCACCTCTGTACATTCCTGGACAAGCAAGACCAGAGAAGACAGGACACAATGGAAGAAAAGAAAGATCTAATTTCATTCTGAGGAGAGTTTATTTCCAATAGAATGGTGGTCTCAGGAGATGGTGAACACACAGGCCCCTCTAGGAATGGAGTAGAACTACCAGCCTGGAGGAAGAAGAAAAACTAAAAGAAACAAAGTTCCCCCCCACCAATAAGTTTATTGTAATGCCAATGCCTCTGAAGTTTCTACCTCAAGTGCCTATTTGTAGTCTACTAATCTGAAACTTCAAGCCCTCAACCTTCACAACTGCTCTCCTTTTCTAGCCCAGCCCTACCCCCCAAATACAGTCCCAAACACAAGGAGACAGAGTACAACCGAATCTGCTAGAGAAACAAAGGAGAAACAACTGAGTCTGCTAGGGAGCACAAACAAGGCACAAAACAGGAATACTCAAGTCAAACTCTCAACCTGAAATCCCTGTGTTGACATCCCAGTACCTAATGATATTCTTGCAATGGTTTGCAAAGAGGCAAACGCAGACACAACATCACTGGAAATCTTGCCTTAAAAACTTTGCTGGTGATACTGATGGGGATGCTCATAACTCATAAACTGACAGGTTGAAATGAAGCTTCTTTGTACAATTTTAAATAATAACAATAAGGCTCTTTGCCAAAGACATTATATTATGGTGGGCTGGGAATGTGGCTTAGTGGTTGAGTGCTTGTCAAGAATGCATGAGGCCCTGAGTTTGATTCCTTACTACCACATAAATCAAAAAATAAATAAAAGGTATTTTTTTAAAAAAGGGGGTGAAACTAAAAAAACAGACATTGTGGTCCAAGAAATCAATGGTTTACAAACCTATGTTGTGCTTCAAGTAACAAATCTAATTAGGAGGTGGGCAGAATCTTGCTATATGTCCCAGGCTGGCCACAAACTTAGCATTCCAAGTGCTGGGATTTCAGATGTGTACCACCATATCCAGCTTTACATTCTAGTATTCCTTGGATGGGGGGCAAGGGGGAAGTATTCCTTTCTCATGCAAAAGAAAACTCCTATAATGTAGAAAGTTATACAGGGCTTCCTTCAGCTAACCTCTTCTCCAAATAGAAGTGATCCTCCACCCTGGGGTAGAAACACTTCCAAGAGTCCTCAAGAACGAAGCAATGGGGAAAAAAAACAGCAATGGAAGGAAAGGAATGGGTACAGACTTTCCTGCTGCTCTCTTTGAATGTTCAGAATCAATCAGATGGAAGTCTCTAAGCAAATCAGGTTTGAAAGCCAATAAAACAGCACAAAGAAAGAAAGGGCTCAGTGGTGCACACCTGTAATCCCAGCACTGAGGAAGCTAACATGGAAGGATCAATAGTCTGAGACCAGCATGGGTAACACAGCAAGACCCAGGTACTGGTGGCTCATGCCTTCAATCCTAACTATTCAGAAGGCTAAGATCTGAGAATCACAGTTCAAAGCCAGCCTGGGCACAAGAGTCTATGAGACTTTTATCTCTAACCACCAGAAACCAGAAGTGGCCCTGTGGCTCAAAGTGGCAGAGCGCTAGCCTTGAGCTGAAGAGCTTGGGGAAAGCATCCAGGCCCAGAGTTCAAGCCCCATGACCGATAACAACAACAGCAGCAGCAGCAACAAAATTAAATAAAAGAAGAAGGTAGGGGGGCTGGGAGTTTGGCCTAGTGGTACAGTGCTTGCCTGGCATGCATGAAGACCCGGGTTCAATTCCTCAGTACTACATACATTGAAAAAAAAAAAAGCTGGAAATGGTGCTGAGGCTCGAGTGGTAGAGCTCTAGCTTTGAGAAAGTCCAAGGACAGTGCTCAGGCCCTGAGCTCAAGCCCAGGACTGGCAAAAAAAAAAAAGAAGAAGAAGAAGAAGTAGGTAGAGGAAGGGATGTGACTCAGTAGAAGAACAGTCACTTAGTGTGCATAAACTCCTGGGTTCCATTCCAGCACTGCTAAAACACACACACACACACACACACACACAACAAACAGAAAGTAAATGAGATATTTTAAATAATTTCATCTGTAGCCACGTAGAAAAACATTTGCCACGCAGGTAATGAGATCTTATAGCAAGATGGTTCCCAGGCTCTGTTTGACGATGTAAAATATATCCATTCTGGCCCAGGAGTGCCAATTACATTTCCAAATTGGCAATTATATACAATGCCCCAAAGACAATTACCAAATAATGCCAAACACAAAGCAAATTTCACCCTAAAGCAGTCATTGTTTCAAAACTGACCTTCCCTCTCTTGCCTAACTCAGCAGCATCACCAACAGCTGATGAATATGGACTAAACCCCTGACACCTACTGGTCAGGTGAGCCCAAGGTGATAAGATTTATTAAAACCCAGGAATAACTCAAACAGCATTCTGTCACCAAAACCAAGGCCATCCATTTGCCCAGAGCCTCAAACAAATGACCCAGAGAAAATAGTATTTTCACCTTACCAGAGCCTAACCCAGCCTCCAGCTCAAGAAAGAGGGTTCTCACCAGGTAATGTTCTAAATGCTCAGAAGGCTTGAGTACTGAGGATCCCAGTTCAAAGCCAGCCCAGATAGGAAAATCTGTAAGAATTTTATCTCCAATTAACCAAAAAAGCTGGAAGTGGATGTAGTTATGGTTCCAGTGATAGAGGTCTAGCCTTTAGGGGGAAAGCTAAGTGTCTAGGTCCTGAGTTCAAGCCTCACTACTAGCAGAAAGAAAGAAAGAAAGAAAGAAAGAAAGAAAGAAAGAAAGAAAGAAAGAAAGAAAGAAAGAAAGAAAGAAAGAAAGAGAAAGAAAGAAGAAAAGAAAGAGACAGGGGGGAAGGAGGAAGGGAGGGAGGGAGGAGAGGCTCTTCTGTATATGTGGGTATGATATGCTCATGTGTTTATATGTTTGTGTATCTTGTGTATTCCCAGGTATATGTGTGTACCATGCATGTATGCATGAGTGTGGATACATTTACTTGAGTGTGTTGTTTGGGTATGTTGGGGTGTGTGTGTGTGTGTGTGTGTGTGTGTGTGTGTGTGTGCGCATGTGTGTGTCTGTGTGTGTCTGTGTGTCTGTCTGTGTATGTGTGTGTCTGTGTGTTTGTTCAGTTGATTAAGTTCCTGTCCTAAGGGAGGTTTTATGCAACTCGCTGATCTCTCAGTGCTCATCCCTTGAAGAGAGAACTGATTTCATGCTTTTCCATTCTATCAAGCCAAAGTGCAAAATCAAAATGAACAAGTAGTCAAAACTGAGCTGTCATTAGTTTTTCCTCTAGTACCTAACTCAGTTACAGCAGAAAATATGCACTTAAAAATCAATAAAAGCAAAACTGAAGGCCCAGCCAAGTGGTACATGCTGATAAATCCCGGCTACTTTGGAAGCAAAAGTAGAAGGATCAAAGTTTGAAGCCAACTTGTACAAAGGTACCACGAGACCCAACCTAAAGCAAACAAACAAACTAAACCAGAAGCAAAATGGCTGGTGCAAAAGTGCCACAGCAACCATGAGGCCTGAGTTCAATCTCTAGTACTAGGGAAAAAAAAAAAAGGAGGGGGCTAAAAATAATCAAAGTCCAGAACCTACAATGAGCAGGCCCTTATGCTGAGCCCATCTTCATTCTGGCTGCTGAAAGATGCTCATGATCTAGGCTCTCCTCTTTGACAATTGTGCCACATAAAAAGCACATCTCAAGGAGAAAGTCTCTGACAGTAGAAGTTGTGAAAACCTCGCTACAACGAAAAAAAGAAGCTCTTTCCACTGTCATGTGCTGGAATTCTTGAGAATTCTTCCTTCTTGCAAAGGACTACTGCACAGCACAGAACCCCGAATCACCCCACTCACTCTGCCATCAGGCCCCTTTGAAGTCAATCCTTGAATTCAGTAAGGCCCACCCAGATCCCTATGGAAAATCAGGCTGCCAGTTAGTTCTGCTGACTTCAAACACTCTGGAAGGTGTGGCCACCAGCTGGCTTCCAGGAGTATCACCACTGCACAGCCCTGGCTATACCCCTGGCCTTTAATTTTGCAAGTTGGTGGTTTGGCTCAGTTGCCATTCTGGACTTCGGGAAGCCGCACCCCTTATGATGTGACCAACTGGCAAAGGGAGAGAGCCCACACACTGATGGGCAACACACAGACCGCCCTATAAATTAGAATGCTGCACTGGCTGCCACAAGTCAACTCTGCCATGGGATCCTTGAAAGAAGGCATCTGAAGAGTCAGCTTCATCTGAGGTGGTGCCAAAGCAAATCAAAGAGGCCAGAGCAGCTCCCTCATTCTGGTTAGCCGGCACAGTTTAGCTCTTGACCATGTCCCTTCTTGCTACTGAGGAGCTGGAACTTTCCATATTTCACCATATGAGTATCTTCAGGGATGGTCTATCTGAGGATGGCTGGGGAATGAGCCAGATTCTTGAGTTCTCTGTGTGCTCAATATAGCACCAGCATCATCTGGATCCTGCTGGAAATTCAGAGTCTCGGCCCCATCCTGGACCTTCCTTGTGAATAAGACTTGCATATTCCAACAGCCACCCAAGTAAATGCATTTTAAGACTGCAGAAGCACCCCTAATTTCTTTCTCTAGCCCTAGCCTTGGGGAACAGAGATATGACAGCATTACTAGATATTTGGGGGTCTTTCTATCCAGAATATTAGGATACTCTGCTATTAAGGGGGGGTCCCAAAGTCTCTTTCTCTATGTGCCTGGGACCAAGGTTCCACTTGCTTATGAAATATTCTCTTTTTTTTTGTCAGTTCTGGGACTTGAACTCTGGACCTGGGCACTGTCCCTGAGCTTTTCAGCTCAAGGCTACCACCCTACCCCTTGAACCATAGCACCACTTTCAGTTTTCTAGTGGTTAACTGGAGATAAGAGTCTCACGGACTTTAGTACCCAGGCTGGCTTTGAACTACGATCCTCAGATCTCAGCCTCCTGAGTAGCTAGGATTACAGGCATGAGAAACCATGCCTGGCTGCTTGTGAAATAGTCTAAGGAGACACCGCTGATATGTTCCTCCTGAGCACGAAAATGGAATCTCAGAGGTCCTGCAGGAAGTCTGGCCTTGCCTAAACCCTGGAGATATCTCCATGGGGTGCAGGGTTCTCCCTGCAGCCCTGGGGCTCTGGTATCACAGCACAAATGTGGCCATTTCTCCCAGAACCAAAGAGTCATCCCTCCAGGGGTTCTGCAGTTCCAAGGGCCTGAGAAGGTGGTGTTGGCTACTGTGGTTCACAGATTATCACGGCCACTGCCACTGTGAGTCAGAACATACCTGCTGCCCACTTTGGAAAATAGATCTCGGCACTACAATCCAGTGTCAACCTGACTGCTATAGCATCAAGGGCGTGTGTGTGTGTGTGTGTGTGTGTGTGTGTGTGTGTGTGAGAGAGAGAGACAGACAGACAGACAGACAGACAGACAGACAAGCAGAAAGGCAAACATACAGAGAGAAAGAGAGACAAAGAGATACAACAAAAAACAGATAGAAAGAGACTTAAAGAAACCATACCAGACACCCAATGAATGTTCCTTTCCAGGGAAGAGATGACCACCTGGCCTTGTCTGTGGAATTCCTTCTCCCTCAGCCAAGCAGTACAGGAGTTTTTCCTGTCCTTCTGATGCATGTTTGGCCAATTCCCTTGGCACTTGGAAGCAAGGCTAACCCAAGGCTAACTCAAACGGAAGCCCAGGTCACAGTGCTCTCGTGGGAAATGACCCCCTACAGGGTTAATGAGAGAACCTGTCCCATAGGGCTCCACAACATTACAATCCCCAATCTGTAATGAGAACACTGAGGCCCAAAGCCTTGAAATCCTGTCCAAGGTCACTGGCTGGCTCTTGGGCACTACAAGGTAGACTTGATACCAGGGCAATGCTGCGCAAAGGGAGGGAAGTTCAGCCAATTTCCCCATAGGCACAACTTCTACAAGCTTCTCATGTGATCCTCCAAGGGGACAGCTTAGCCATGCCCACAAGGTGGATTTTGCTCAAGGTAACTTCAAGGACAAGTGCATCCTAGATTATATTCTGGGACCTCCTGCTCAGGGATTGTCACAGCAAAGCTGGTCTGGGTTCAAGAGACTGCTAAATCATTTTGGAGTGCAGGTCTGGGAACTCAGGCCTTGGGAGAATGGATAGGGAATCTGACCCTCTACAAGGGCATGTCATTCCAAACCCACAGCCGCAAGCCAAAAGACACAGACCAAAAAGCTCTGAAATCCCATATCACCAATACCTACCCACCACCACCAAGAGCAACGACAACACACCAACCATTCTGAGAGGCCCTGGTCAACAGAGCTTGTCTGTCTATCCTTGACTACCTTATCTGTCCTCATCATTTCACACCACAACAGGTAAAAAAAAAAAAGACCACCCAAAACCAGGAATTCAAACCTCAGTCTGACAGAACTCATAGCTTCCGGGGTCTAGAAGCACCTTTGATCTAAAAAAAAAAAAATGGTATTTGTTCTAATCCCTTCAGAGACCTACAGGTCAATGAACTGGAAAAAATAAGTTCTACAATTTGCGAAGCTAAGACAGTCCTCACTTTCAAGAGCCGGCCATGGGCTACATGTTTGCTGGGGATGGTCTTCATACAATGAATCACTGAGATGTTGCGACATGGAATTATTCATATTATATATTCTCCTATATTTTATACTGAATTATTGATATAGCCATAATGGCTACTCTTTGGAAGAATCCTAGGAAAGATGGCCATTGTGTGCACCTGACAGATGAGGAAACAAAAATGTCGACCTGATCATCAGCCCACCAGGCCCTTAACAATGTGTCTGAGATCCACCATTTAGCTTGGGTCTGTTGATTACCATCTGCCAAGTACCAAAGGGTGCAGTTCCAGCAAGAAAGCCAGCCATGAGAGGCACAGTCTCTTGGAACACAGGCAGGTCCGTAGAGCTCCTCCGTGACAAGGACCTAGAACTTCTCCTGGATCACCTCAAGGGACCCAACCCCAGTGGAGTAGGTGAAGGTCAGGGCTACAGCAGATGGCCAGGACAGGATGAGAGGAGGCACTGGAGCTAATCAGGAATCAAGAGTTCCAAGGCGCTGAAGGTACAGCCCTGATTGAATGTGCCAAGCCAGACCCCGGGTAATTACCCAGCCGTAATGGGATCTGATATTTATATTAGCCATGAGCCTGAGAGAGAAAATGTGTTGTTTTCTCAGACACAACCATGGAAACAACACCTCAATAACTCACTGCATGCGTGCAAACCATCCTTGAGCAAGCCCAAGCTTCTACAAAGGACCACAGCTCGAACTGAACTGATAACAGCGCTGCCTACGTACATCCAGCCACATACAGACCTTCCCTCCTCAACCCTGAGGAACCACAGCTCCAACAATGGAGCGGCCTCAGTTTCCACAGGCATTTAACAGGACATTTAAAGAAGAGAACCTGTACAAGAACAGAACAGAAGAAGGAAATGAACACAAAAGAGGTCTCTCACTGGACTGTGGGGAACTAGGCAATGTGTGAAAGGAAGATTTACCCATTGTGCCTTGCTCCTTCCATTTTCCTATGTGGAATCCAAAAAGGGACAGAACTCATTCTACCCCTCATACTGCATACACAGGAAGAGAGAGACAAGAGTGGTGAAGTGAGTTCTTCAAAGGTTATGGCCTTACTCAGGCTGTCATAATATACAGCAGCTCCCTGTTTACTGTAGTTGAGCACTAAATGGAACCTCAAAATGTCACGGCCAAGTGCATGGAGAGCTCTTGACAAAATCCAACAGTGAAAATAATAATGAGGAGGAGGAGGAGGAGGAGGAGGAGGAGGAGGAGGAGGAGGAGGAGGAAAAAAAAAAAGACCACAAAAAAAAAAAAAACCACTGGAATGCCCAAGTTTCCAACAGGACAGCTTTTCCTTTATTTCCTAAAAATGGACACATTCCACTCTTTTCAAATAGTAGAGTCTTTAACAGAATCTCAGATATTGAAAACACCCAAGATTCCAGCTCCTCCTCAAACTCCCTTAGGCCTCCAGGAAGATGCCTGAAGACTGGCAGAACTCTGTAGAAAGTCAGCTTAGGTCTGCCTGGGAAGACTAAAAGAATTGTTCTAAACTTGAGCCAAACAATTTCTTCGGCACCGAGTCTCAACAAAACCATCAAATACTAGGAAAGCAAAAAGAATGAAGGACAAAAATAAAATAAAAGAACAACTGATTGCAAAAAGAATAAAAACTTCAGGGGTAGAAAGAAAAGCTCATAAAAGGCCTGAATGACCGTTGTGAGATTGAGTGAGCTAATTACACATAGTTTGAGCAAATCAAAGGGCAAATCAAGAGATGCTGGAATGTTTTAAAAATGGATTCATGATATCAAAAAATAACTTGGTCTCATTCTACATTGGCTGCCCATCTTTTCAAGCACAATCTCATCACATCCCAGGTTGATTCCATCTAGAAACTGCCCAGCTGTGTCTACTCAGCTGGTCATGAATGTACAAAATATAGCCAAATATGTAAGGATTGTTTCTTCTAATGATCATTGACAAAATAAAAAAAGAATGAATAAATATTGTCATAAGAAAAACCAGCAGACACTCTGGTAGATCATCATTTAGAAAAGAGAAACTCTGCATGAACTATCTGATGAGTGCTTCGTGCACTACAGTCACATTAAGTAACCCCGAGTACAAGATATGAAGCTACATTTGAAACCTCAGGATCCCCAAACCACATCTTATTTTGACTCACGGGGGAAAAAAAAGTTCATTGTAATCAACACTGCCCACGTCTTAACAAAACAGAAGATATTTTTTTCTTATAAGTGCATACATATTACTCTGCCTAGAAATATTTTAGCCACATACGACTTTGAGCGATGCTTCCCCTGAGGACGGTGGGTGAATCTCAGTAAATGGAAGGCAATTCACAGATCTGGAGCTTGTGAGGGTGAAGAGGAGAGGAAATGGGGTAAAGAAGACTCGAAGCAAGCTATGTCAAGGGCAGCTTCCTGATGTGTGCCTTGGGCCTTGCCTACTCAAGGGGCTTCTCTAGAGGTGCTAGGTCTTCCTCCGTGATAAAGGAGGGAATCTCCAACACCAAATACAGCTGGTGTGCCAACATCTGGAGGCTTCCAGAACGGTGAGAAGGCAGAGGAAGATAAGAAATTTTTTTTTCTTTTTCTCCTTTATTCCAACACATCAGTATTTTCCAAAACACAACTGCGCTGCCACAAAACACAGCTGAGCTTCAGCACCTAACAGGATGTATAATTAATGACCAGGGAGAAAAAGCTTGGGTTCACCCATGGGGTTTAACAGCCAGCCTTTCCCCCCTCACCCCTTTTCAGCCACTAGGCTGCTACAAGTTGCCATGCCCCATTCAGTTACAAGGGTCCTGGGAGTGACTTTACTGGGAAAGCTGTGAGAGCACGTAGGAGCTGAGATATCTATCTTGCAACTCCAAACTCGGGAGGCTCTTCTGCTTCCTTGATGGAAATGTCAGGGAGGTGCAGCTCACTGCTTCTTTTTTTTTTCCCCAAGAATTATTATTATTATTCTACCGTTTTCAATCAAATACTGTCCCTGTCCCCTATCTCCAGCCAGTGGTGAGTGACCATCGGGGACAACTCTAGGGAGAGGCCACAGCCCAGGAAGTTAGCCTAGCAACCATACATTTCAGGCTGCGGCGGCGGCTGCTGCGCTGGTGGGCGTCTGCGCTAGGAATAGCTTAAAGGAAGGTCCAGCCGCGGCCTCGGCCGAGTCCAGCAGCCAGCACTCGAGCACCAGCCCGCGGACCCAACACTGATGACCAAGGGCGAGAAGACAGGGGTGAATACACCCGAAGAAGTTGGGGTGTGCGTGAGAGGCGGGAGGGGGATGAACCAGAAAACCTGAGGGACGAGGTGGAAGGTGACATCAGATTCGCCACTTCGCCACGTTCCTAAAGTAGCCGTCCTAACAGGGTTGCCTCCGATTCTGGGATGGAGCTCCCCAACTTTTTCTTGCCTTCCAACCACCCCCCCACACACACACCTCCGCAGCACCCCGCTTTCTCTGTCCACGTTTCTTCCCTGGGATTCCCTAGTGCAAACTATTATTCATTCATTTTTCTTCCTTGGCCAAGGGAACCTTCGTTGCTTTCAGACCACCCCCACCCCATCTCCGCAAATCTCCCCAGCAGACGCCTGGGAGCGCGGGCCGCCGGGCACCCCCTCGCCCTCCGCCAGGGAGCCCAGCCGCGAAAGGTGCGCGGTCCGCCCGCGGCACGCACCCAGCCTGGCGCCTCGCTCCCCATCCCGCGCCGCAGCCCCCCGGAGCGGCGCGTCCCCCATCCAGGTCCCGGCCGCAGTCACCAACTACCCCACCATGAACAAGGGGGACCGAGATCGCACCGGGTGTCCGGGCGTCCGCGGCCCGGGGCGCACCGGCTGCGGGGGGCGGGGGGGGGTACGAGGGACCCCACATGGCCCGCTGCCCCAATCCCAGGGCGCAGGCAGCGCGGAGGGGAGGGCGGGAAGGGAGCGCGGCCCGGGGTGCGGGCTGCGGGCGGCGGGCGCGGGGCGCGGGGCGCGGGGGGCGCGCGTTACCTTGGTCTTGCCCCCGCAGTGGCAGCACACGGTCCACAGGTACTTGAGCGTCCGCCAGAGCAGGATGATGAAGAGGCCCCCGAAGAAAGTCACCATGGAGGAGGCCAAGAAAGCCCACCACATGCGCTGGCCCCGGCTGTCGCACGGCACCTCCATGGTCACCGGTATGATGAGCGCATCCATCTTGGGCTCGTGGACCGAGGACGAGGAGGAAGAGGAGGAGGAGGAGGAGGAGGAGGAAGAAGAGGAGGAGGAGGACGACGACGACGAAGAGGAGGAGGAGGACGAGGAGGAGGAGGAGGAAGAGGAGGAGGACGCGTCTAGGCTGAGATGGTTCGCGTGGATATTGCTACTCATTCTAAAACCGCTGCCTCCGCTGCCGCCGCCGCCGCCGCCGCCGCCGCCGCCGCCGCCGCTGCCGCCGCCGCCGCCGCCGCCACCATTTGCCATAGCTAGCAACGGGCGGCCGGCGCCGGGGCTCGGGGGAGCTCCTCCCGCCGCCAGCGCCACCCCGAGCACCCATCGACAGCCATGTTGCCGCTACTGCCGCCGCCGCCGCCGCCGCGGAGCGCGGGGCGCGGGGAGGGGGGCGGGGAGGCGCCTGGGCTCGGGGCGCTGTGCGCGACCTGGCGGGGTGCGCGGAGATATATACAGCCGGCCGCCGCCCGCCCGCCCGCCCGGGGGGGAGGGGAGCGGGCCGAGGGGGAGGGGAGGGCGCGGGCGGGCGGCTCCCCCTCCCCGGGCCTGCGCCCAGCCGCCCCGCGGTCCACTGACAGCCCCAGGGGGCGCCACGGGCCACTCGTGCCCCCCGCGAGGGGGAGAGTCTGCGCCGCCCCCACCCCCGGGCCCGCCCCGACTCTGCGCGCGCGGGCCCGGGTGTCCTCGGCGCCGCGCCGTGCGCCACGCGAGTGCGCCGCGCTCCGAGCGGGGACCCCCCGCCCGCCCGCCCGCACGCCCTCTCCGCGCCGCTCCCAGCTTCCTGGGCGGCAATGCGTTAATAATGCGAAAGGAGCCCCGGGTGCCCCCGGCGCCCCCCACGCCGGCCCGCCTCCGCCCCTCGCTGCGCTTGGCTCCCAATCGCCGCCTCGGCGCGCGCTGGGCCGCGGCAGGTTCCTCGGCGTCCCGTCGCCCAGCCCGCAGCCCACCACCGCCGGCTGAGCCCCGCACCCTCCCCAGCTGCGTCTCCCGAGACGCGGAGCCTCCTCGGCCTCCCGTGCGCTCGGCCTCCTCGCCTCCTTCGGCGCCTTCTCGTCCCCGTCCTCGCCACCCGAGCCCTTCGGCGCGCGCCCCGCGCTCCCCGCAGCCGCCAGCAGTGGCAGCTGCTGCAACTACAGCGGGCGCGGGCTCAGGGCCTCCCGAAGCCCCGGGGGAGGAGGCTCGCCTGGCCGACTCGCCAGGGCTTAGGGAACCCCCGTCCAGTGATGGCCCTGCCAGCGCCCCAGACCTTCATCCCCAACCTCCTAGCGCTCAGGCTGAAGCGTCCCCAACCTAGGCGCAGAACTCTCTCCCCAAGGTACACAAGTGGGGGGCCTGGCCAGACAGTCCCATCCCCCCCACCACCAGGAGCTCCCAGAGGGGGACAGCAGGAGGGGCCAGCTATCAGCTCAGTTCCACAGGGAGAATGCCAAACAGCAAGGCTTGGAGAGTAAGGGGAACTGTTCAACAGGGTTAGTCCTACGACCCCCAATGGCTCCTCTCATTGTGTCCTAGGTGCTCCAGGGCCCCTTGTCTGGCGGAAGGGCAGGGCCATCTGGGAGGCTGGCGGGTGGGCTGTGACTCTGACAGCAGCAGGTGGTTTTCCTGATTAAGCAACAGAGGCGGCCTAAGAAAGCAGGCCGGTTGATGGAAGGGACCTGAGTGGCATCTAGCCCTGCACAGTGCAGGCCCCCATGCACAACCCTTGAACGACTACTCCCCTTTTATGTAGCCTCAGACACCCATCTGTCCCCTGAGGGAGGCATCTGGGGGAAGGAGTGCTCCCTAGGATACTCCTCCAAGCTGTCTTTTCCATTTAGGGTCCTCCCTCTCCCTTGATGCAGGAGCCCAGATTTGTTCCGCAGACCCCTATGCACACACCACCACGGGTATTGCCCCTTATGATGCTCTCAGAACTCGTTCCCTCTGGACACTACCCTTCCTCCAGCGACTAGCCCAACTACAAGTTTTTCCACTGCTAATTAAAAGGAAGATGATCACATCTCCCCTCATTGCCACAGAGATTTCCCCAAAGTTTCCAGCTCATTAGTTTAAGCCTAATTGGAATTCTCAGGTTCCTCTCAGCTCTTCCTGCAGCAAGTTAGCCTAGGTGAGCATCCTAACTTTACAGGCGGTCTCTGCCTGCATGCCAAGCTGGCCTCACTCTTGCCCTCAGAGGTCTTGGGACATACCAAGCTGAGCCACTTGAAGCTTCAACTGATTCAGAATAGTCTCTGTAGAATGCAAAAGAAAAAGATAAAGTCAAAATCAAAGTGGGAAATGGAATGAAGGAAGAGTCCCTAAGTATTTAACACACCCTTTGCCCCCGGTGGGGGGGGGGGGAGAAACAGGGTGCAAAAGAGAACCACAGAACCAGGCACAAGTGGTTCACACATGGCATCCTAGGTACTCATAAGGCTGAGATCAAAGTTCAAAACCAGCCTGGGCAGGAAAACCCCTTACATTCTTTAACCAGTTAAAAAAAAAAGTTAAAGTGTGACTCAAGTGGTAGGTCACCAGCCTTGAGCAAAAAGCTAAGCAAGACTATGAGGACCTGAGTTCAAACTCCAACACTGGCACAAAAAAAGAGAGTCAGGGAGAAGGAGAGGCATAGAAGAGGGAGTGAGAAAGTATGACAAAAGGTGTTTTCCTTTCTCCCCATTGTGTGTCATCCACTGATACCTCTAATGGTAACTTCAGTTAAGGAGTCTCTCTACCACATGTAAGAGTACTGGGGCTTTTCCAGCCCAGGACAGGGGGAGTTGTCCTAAGAATGGTTTTGAAGAAACTGTGGCCCTGAGGCTCCTTTACTTATTAGCCCTATAAATGGCCATGATACCTTGCCCTTCATCTTATGCCAAGAGAGTCAGGGACTTCCCTTAAATCAAGTATAATTTCAATTAGAACATTTAAAAAAAATAAGCAGCAAAGGATTAAGACCACCTCCCCACAAAGCTACGCTTCCAGCCATCCCTCTGAGCTTTTCCTACACCACCTCTGCATCCTGGGTCCCCTAAAAACACCACTCAGGGTTATTTATAATAGATGACGGACCACTATGCCTTCTGTCCCCACAACCACAAAGTAAGTCCCCAGCCGCATTTCTCATCTTGTCATCACCCTCCTCATCTCAGCATCCTTCAGAGGCCCCAGCTCTTTCTGCTGTCCATCACCCCTTGCTTGGCTGACAGAAGCTTTTAACCGTGTCTGTGCTACCCCAAATCTAGGCTTTGTGGGAATTTATCAGAGACTCTCACTTCCTTTTTTTCTGTAGTCAGAATAAACTTTTTCTGAAACTTCGCAGAATCTGTAAGAATCTTTTAAATGTTATTTTATTTTTTTATTGTAAAGGCAATGTACAGAGGGGTTGCAGTTATAGAAGGTAATAAGTACATTTCTTTTTCAACAATGTTACCTCCTCCCTCATTTTCTCCTGCTTTCCCTTCTCCCAACTCTCCTCCTTCCCTCGAAGGTGGATACTCTCACTTTCAGGCAATACCCTTTCATTTTTGCCATCCTCTATGTCTCACTGCCTCCTTGAATGACCTTTCAGTGCCATGGCAGAAATTGACATCACTTGGCCTCTACTTGGTGCTTCCCAGCTTTTTCACCTCATGCACAAACTCCTGTATCATTCTGAAAACCTGGCACCTGACCTTCCAGTTTGGGAAAACATTCTGCATAGACTTCCTAGACCCCAAACTTAAAACTTCAGCATTCTAGTCTAAACAAGCCCAGATGACTTAATAGGAATAAAGGCAACTAAGTGCACAAGTACATAAAGAAAACGAAAGAGCAAAGTGGTTATAAAAGGCAAAGGAGGGCTGGGAGTTCGGCCTAGTGGTAGAGTGCTTGCCTAGCATGCACAAAGACCGGGATTCGATTCCTTGGTGCTACATACATAGAAAAAGGCAGGAAATGGTGCTGAGTTTCAAGTGATAGAGCTCTAGCCTTGAGAAAGTCCAAAGACAGTGCTAGGCCCTGAGCTCAAGCCCAGGACTGGAAAAAAAAAAGTCAAAGTAAGTATAAAAGGTTGTTTACTTAGAATGATGCTTTAGGTATCATTCATTCATTGTATTCCCTCATTCCAGCCCTGTCTATCTCAATGTGTTGTGTGGAAGAATGGAGGAGAAAGCTTTATATAGATCTTGACTGGAATCTCTAGGACACCCCCCTCCAAAAGAAATTGGGCAACTCAAAGCAGACCCTCCGATTCCCTACCACCTCCAGTGCAGGAAATGAATACAGACAGGATTGGGATCCTGTCTTCAGTTCGCTGTTCTGCACCCCCACAAGGCCTCTCAGTCAGGATAGAGACAAGGCCAGGATCATGCAGTCACCCCTGTAAACCTCCAACAGCCCAAAAGCCCCCACAGACAGCCACAGTGGGGCCAGGGTGGGGCAGGGTCCTACAGCCTGTGTGGCCAATCCTGCCTCCATTCACACCATTGTCTTGTCACTTCCTGGATAGCCTGGGAAATAGAATATGGAGATGCACCTGCTAATAGACCCACCCCACCCTTACCTACAATGGGTGCACTTGCGGGCTGAGAATCGAGCCCTAATTATGCTCAAACTAAAGCCAGGACAAAAGTGGGAACTTCACTCTCTTCTCTAAACACAATATGGGCCATTTATTTGTCTTTATATCTAAAAGCTTCCCAGGAAAGCGGGAAGGCTCTTTACCAAGTGCACATATGTCTACAGCAGCTTTCAAAGCAAAACAGGGGTTTCAGATTTCTTAAGTATTCTAATCTGAACAATCCCAATTGACTTAAGGCATAAAGGCAACTAAGTGCACAAGCACATAAAGGAAACAATATCAAAGTGATTATGAAAGACAAAGGAAAGTATGGAAGGTTATTTACTTATACGTCAGTCCAGCAGCACAATTACTATGTATTAAATTTGAGTTTTCTCTGGCCAGGACCCAGTTGCAATTCTTCTGCAAATCTGTGGTTCTGTTATGGAGAGGACAGGTTGGTGACTAAGTGATCTAGCACCCTCTGGTGGATGTTTCTGGCACCTGATTGGTGATGAAGGGATGAATTGAAGCTGAAATTTGAAATAGAAAAATTCCCCAGGAAAGTGTCCCATTAGTGGTTGAGGGGGTGGGAGCTGGAGGTCTTAGCCATAAAGATGAGAAAGCATGGACTGAGGAAAAGCTGGTCAAAGGATACACATTTTAACTGGTCAGGAGGAATGAGCTAAAGATGTCTAGTAAGCTATGATACCCCAGTTAATAACAACATACTGTGTACCCGAAAACAGCTGGGTGAACATCACATATATCATGAAAACATATGGGTTTTTAAAACTTTTATTTAAATGGTTGTACAAAGGCATTTCAATTCAACATGCCAATTTGTGAGTGCAATGTATTTCGACCAATGTCACCCTTCCCATCCATCATGTTATATGCATCCATTTTCACATGCACACATAGAGTATTATGACCACATTCACTCATTCTTTCTCTCTACAAGACACTTGATTTTTGTCAACTTAAAGAAATAATTTAAAAATGAGGAAAAATATATACATATACTGTGTAAATATGTATATATGTGTGTGTGTTTGTGTGTATCCATGTGTATTTAAAAAATATTAGACATCTACTTATCAATCCTACCAGCATATAAACCAGTGAGGTGAAGACAGATGACAAAGTTCATATTACAATTACAACTTGACATCAGATCTCAGCTATAAATTCTTCTGGAGTTCCCATTCTCCTCAAATCATTATAGTCTCTTTTACCCAGCTGCCAAGAGTAACCCTTGCCTCGTGCTCAGTCCTCCTCATGTCTTTGTTCTATAAGGAAAGCCCAGCAGCTGGTTTCCCAATTCATAGACAAGGAGAGTGAGGCTTGAACCTGTGGTGTTTCTTGACATAACACAAGAGTCTGATGCTTCTGGGACAACTTGTCTCTTGTGATTTGTAATCAAGAAGGAAGACTTTGGTAACCCGAGTCTTAAAAATAGGCCCAAGTAGATGAATAAAGGGGGGAAGGGGTAGAATGCAATCGAGAATTCTTTGTATATAGCACAAAATTAAGAAAAGTGAGGGAAGAGGTGGGTCAAAGGGGTGAGGCTGTTGAAGGATGACACTGACCAAGACGTATTGAGCTAAGAAACCGCTTCATTAAACAATGCCTCCTATGAACAACTACTTAAAGATAATAACATTACGGGTGGGGGGTGTGGGGGGGAGGGTAATGGGTACCAAGACATGTGAAAGGGTATCAATCTATGTGAATTAATGCACCTTCTATCTGGCAAATATCATGTAACCCTTTTACTAATTACAATAAAAAAATAAGCAATAAAAAAAAAATAATAACATTAAAAAAATAGGTCCAAAAATGCAGCCATGGTATTTAGTATATTCTGGAATGTGAACTATGCATCTGTGGGCTAGGACAGAAGGGAGGAAGCTGAGGGAAGGTGAAGGAAGCAATGACATGGCCCAAAAAGAAATGTACTCATTATCTAATTTATGAATTGGTAATCCCTCTGTACGGCACCTTAATAACAGCAATAAAATTACATTTTCAAAAATGATCCTTGGGAGGAACCCTAATACTTTGCAGAAGAGTTAGACTCTAATTGGCTTACACCTAATGTAAGGGCTGCTCAAAAACAATAGAGAATGATCTTCATCCTTAGCTATTTTAGTATAGTATTTCACCATCAAATTAGGTATATGTCATTTACCTTGCCTGTTGATGTAGACTTGGCTATTGTGTATACTAACAGGTATAAATATCTTAAAAGATTAAGAGTTCATCTGTGTAGATTCTCTCCAGGGGCAAAAGGAAAATATGATCAGGGAAGGCTGTTCTCCCACAAGAATATTATATAGTAAAAATGCCAATTTAAAAAAAAATTGGTGCAACCAAGCATGAACTAATTGAGCAGTGGTGCTCACTAGACACTGTTGGAAATGAAGCTGGGGAGGAAAGCGATTGGGAGGGAAAAAAAACTGGGAGAAGATGAGAGGAGAGATGACACCATTCAAAAAGAAATGTACTCAGTTCCTGACTTAAGTAACTCTTACCCCTCTGTGCATCACCTGTACAACAAAAAATCTTAAAAAGAAAAGTTCTGATGGGCAGTAATTATGCTGAGGCCATTTGTCTGAGATAAGTAACATTTAAACAAAAAAAATTTTTCCCATTTCTTCCCTAATCTGATGTAATATACTGCAATGCGTAGTTAGCTAAAAGTCAAATGGATAAGATGCATGTGAATAATGTTATGCGTATTATTTAAATAATAATGAGAATTTAAAAAAATAGGCCCAAGGCTCTTTGAGTTACAGGAGGTATCTCTGACTCTCAAGGTAGAGATGTGGATTCAGAACATGCTATAAATGTTTCCCATAAATATTTACAATCTATGACAAAGAAAGAAAAGAGAAAAAGAAGTGATGGTGACTCACACCTGTAATCCTAGCTATTTAGGAGGCTGAGATCTGAAGATCACAGTTCAAAGCCAGCCTAGGCAGGAATATCTGTGAGATTCTCATCTCTACTAAATTACAGAAAAAGCCAGAGCTGTGGCTCAAGTGATAAGACACTACCATGGAGCAAAAGAAGCTCAGGGACAGAACCTAGGCCAAGTTCAAACCCCAGTACTGATAGAAAGAAAGGAAAGGAAGGAAGGAAAGAGGAGGGAAGGAGGGAAAGGAAATAAAAGGAAGGGAAGGGAAGGGAAAGGAAGGGAAGGGAGGGGAGGGGAGGGGAGGGGAGGGAAGGGAAGAGAAGGAAGCCATTAGTGGCCGTATTATAATACTAGGCTTTAAATTATTCTATAAAGCCATAAAACAAAATCCAAATGATACTGACACAAAAACAGACCTGAAAATCAAGGGAACAAATTAGAAGACCCAGAAGACACACCTCCAGCCAACTGATTTTTAATCAAGGAGACCAAAATATACACTGGAGAAAAGACAGACTCTTCAACTGATGGAGAATTAGATGGCCACTTATAAAAGATTAAAATGGGATCTCTATTTCTCACCCAATTCCAATATCAATTCAAAGACCTTATGTAAGATCTGAAACTCCTATAGGACAGAATAAGGAAAACTCTAGAACTTATTGGTAGAGGAAATAACTTCCTGAATAGAACTGCAGTACAACAGTAACTAGAGCAAGGGTTGACAGATGGGATTACAAGGCAATTACTTCTGCCTATAAGAACAATGCAAACAAGAGCTATATAATGTGTGATTGTTGTTCTTAATGTACTATGTTATTTCTCATCTCTTTTGTTGTCCCTTGGTTATCCTCATATTGTTACAGTATCTGACCTTGTTATCTGGTATATTGTATATACGTTTATTTGTTTATTTGAAATAGGAAAGGGAAATGGGGAAAACAAGATGATGGGAGAGGGTGAAGGGAGGAAAATGGGGACAAAAACATGAGAAGGGGTATCAATGTGTGTCAAGTAATACACCTTCTATTTGGTGAATATAACTGTAAGCCTTCTATTAATTACAATAAAAAATAAATAAAGGTATAAAATATAAAAAGAACAATGCACACTTATTATAAAGAATTTGGAATATAAAAAATTTCTAAGTTACTTAGAATCTCACCACCTACAGATTTATATATTTATTTCACATGTTTTCCCCTGGATGTTTTAGTTTTGTTAGACTGAGCAACTTACAGTTAGTTATTCTTGTGCCCCTTGATACTAAGTTTCAAGCATTTTCTTCATGTCACTAAATATCATGGGAAACACTTTTTAAGAAAAATGATTGAATATTATTCCAGCAGATGGCACACTGATGGCATTTATTCCAAAACTGAATATGTTTTTAACTTAACACTAAAGCTGTGTTCAAACGGCTTATCATAGGCGAGAGGTTCACAAGATTCCACTCTTTCCACACACTGGCCCTGCCCCTGTCACCTCAAGAAGGCAGATGAGTGACAGAGGGACAATGGGAGACCAACTGGCTATAGGATATTCCCAGGAGAGGTATTTTTTGTTGATTGGTTTGCCTTTTACATATTTTATTAGTATCACTTAGTTATACAAAGGGATTTTGTTTTGTGTGTGTTGTTATGTGTGTGTGTGTGTGTGTGTGTGAGAGAGAGAGAGAGAGAGAGAGAGAGAGAGAGAGAGAGAGAGAGAGAGAGAGAGAGAGAATGTGTGCACGTGCACTTGGTATAGGGCTTGAACTCTGGTCCTGCACTTAGTATCCATTAGTATCCATTAGCTTTTGGCTCAGGACAGGCACTCTACCACTTGAACCACAGCTTCACTGCCAGCTTTTTGGTGGTTAATTGTACTAAAAAATCTCACATACATGTACATGAAGTATTTTGACCACATTCACTCTCCTTTATTCTCTCCTTTCACTCTTGTGATTGTTTATGTTTTTGTTGTAACTGAAGCTTGAACTCAAGACCTCACATTTTCCAGGCAGGTGCTTTTACCACATGAGCCACATCCCAAACCTTTTTTATTATTTTCTTGCTAGTCCTGAGGCTGAACTCAGAGCCTGACCACTGTCCTTGGGCTTTCTCAAAGCTAGCACTCTTCCACTTGAGCCACAGCACCACTTCTGGCTTTTGCTGTGTATGCAGTACTAAGGAATCAAACCCAGGGTTTTGTGCATGTTAGGCAAGCACTCTCCCACTAGACTACACTCCTGGCCCATCCCAAGCCTTTTAATTTAGTTTATTAGTTAATAACTTCAGTTATTTTTCCAATAAAGTCTCAGTTTTTGCTCAGAGCTAACATTACACACTGGTCCTCCTGTCTACATCATTCACATGTCTGGAATTACAGTTGTGAACCATCATACCTAGCTTATTGATGGAAATGGGGCTTCTCTAACTTTCTGTCTGTGGAGGCCTCAAATAATGATCCCCATGATCTCTGCCTTCCAAGTAGCTGCATCCAAACCGCGCTGAAGAAATTTTGAGCCAGCTCAGGAGAACTTCAATAGAACCCCTCCCTTTGCTACCACATCAAAGCCAGTGCCTTTGGGGGTGGTAGTGCCATGGTCTCATCATATCTCCTTGTCAAGGTATGAGCTTATGCTTTGGTCAAGTGACTCACCTATAATCCTAGCTACTCAGAAGCCTGAGATTGTGGATCACAATTCAAAGCCAGTGCAGGCAGTGAATGCCAGAAGTGGTGTTGAGGCTCAAGTGATAGAATGCTAATCCTGAGTTCAAGCCCTAGGACCAGCACACACATACAGAGAGAGAGAGAGAGAGAGAGAGAGAGAGAGAGAGAGAGAGAGAGAGAGAGAGAGAGAGAGAATATGAATAATGTCCATGGTTAGGTCAAAATGGACCTAACTCATGGACTACACCCTGTCTAGAATTCACCTTTCGTTTCCATTCTGCAGGACTTCCAGGAACCAATCCCACATATTGCCACATCCCTTCCATCTCTGTGACTATCATCCTGCCACCAGCACATCAGCTCTGTGGGCCTTGGCTTTGGTTGGTTGTCTGGGCACAAAGGAATCCAGGGTCTTATTCCTGCTCTGCCTGGCAGCCTTCACAATATGTGCAAATAAAAGCAACATTGAGACCATCCGGCTGCCTATAAACCACCTAGGGAATAACAGGCCAAGAAGACAGGCATATTCAGGGCTTTCATTGGCTTCTCATTCTGTGTCTCC